>NC_142243.1:76776479-76927994 GCF_052056855.1 Sturnus vulgaris | reverse complement strand
CTTGAGAGGCGCTTGAGGTTGGAACTGCCCAAACTTCTCAGACTTTGTGCAGCAGGCCATTCTGACAAGTGTTATACCACAGAGTTAGCTGCCTGAAAATATGGGCACGTAAACAAAAATGCCAACAAAAATGTCAACATACCGCAGCTGGAATATTGCAGTAAGCACTGGAAATCACACAGTATCAGCCTGCTACACGAACTAACTAGCTGTGTTTGGTTTTGTATTTAAAATATATATGGATGTATAAAGACAGAGGCTCTTGAAAGGCATGAAAATTTTCATGATTGTTTTGCGTGAAATACTTTCTTTTAATACCAGTGTCAAGAAAATACAGCAAAGACTATATTTCAGTGTTTAAGTGCTTTTGTAACCCAGCTAAGGATCACATTATCTTCATTCACTAATTATGCCGTGTTTTGATTTTACTGTTGTTACAGAGCTTTGTGCTCCAAGAAATGCAAAGACATGACTTCTTCCTCCCCTTTTTTTTTTTAATTTTTATTTTGTTTTTTTTGCCTTCACATGAATTGTAGTCTTTACTGGTCTAGAAGTTACAGTTATGGGGGAATATTATTTTCATGACATACTGTTTAGGAAGCATATTTGAAAGCACCAATATACATAGTCTAATGTATGGAAAGAAGATAAACCACTTGGCTGGAAATACAATTACGGAAATTCATAGCATTCAGCTATCTTAAGGCCTAACCATGCCTAGGTATAATTTCTTTTTTATTGTTTAAATTAGGGTCCTTGAGCTGAGATTGGCTAGGCATGAAGATGGTATATAGAAGGAAATCAATGGACCAAGAAAGCAAGGACAAATACCTAAGCTTGATCCACAAGTTTTGCTGCCTAGTATTGTCAGTATAATGTGAGAAAACCATACTCCAGCTGAAATAATTCTTCTTCCCTCATATAAATGCAGCTTTTCTACCAGAACCTTGCCAGCTTATTTTGCAAGGAGGTAGTAAAACTACTGAGGGAGAAATTCCTTCTGCTAGTGTACACATTGCCTGCTCTGAAGCACTGCTGACATAGTTATGCCAGTGTAACTACAGAAAAACTGACAGCTTCTCAAGTTAGCCTGTATTTATAGCTCTAGGTTAGAGACAGATTGAAAAGGCCATTAACACTTCTATGTAAAACGCACCGTAAATAATATTCTCTGTAATGTCTTCTAAAATTATGAGAAACACATTAAAGACTCAGTTTGGTGGAGCTCATGAATGAGCCTTCATGACTTAGTAAAACACAGACCAATTCAGAAAATATTTATTTCATATAAATTTGTGTTTGAGGCAAGATTGAAGATTGTCACCTGCTTAATCTAATGATTATCTGACCTTGAGTAACAGTAGCAGATATCACGATTAGTGGTCATCAGCTTTAAGAGTTACGTTGTGATGTACCTTTCAAAAGTCACATTTTCCTCCACAATATAATCTTCCTCATGCAGGAGATGAAAAAAGTAAAAGAGTTTAAATGTAACAGGGTTTTACTTGGTGTTAGCACCAGAGTTAATAAGTAGGTACCTCTTACAGTAGCCTGCAAGCTGTGAAAATACATCCTGAAGTATTTGTAAAAGGAGCAAAAAATATTCTAAGGTTGAAATTGTTTTGGATCTTCATAATGAAGATAAAGTTTTTAAAGACTGGTGCAATCATTTTACATTTAATTTCCTTTATTTCCTGAGATCAAGAGCAAAAATCTGAAAATAAAGTGTTTCAAAACTATGATCGCCTTATGTTTTTGATCTATTAATAACCAGGAAATTACAATAATATTTCAAAAAACTGTTTTGAAAAATGCATTGATGGATTAAAGAAATTGAGATTAGCTCATAAAAAGAAAGAAAAGCTTCAGACTACCGGAGTAAAAATTGTTGATAATGACAAGCATTGTGACTTTGAATGTTTGTTAGGACTTATGTGATGGCAGCATCAGGGATTCAAGTCCAGAACTACATGAGTTCTTTTTCCTGTTATCCAGGTTATTAGAGCTGTGTTGAAAATGTCTCCTGTGCCTTTGTACATTTTCAAGCCCGGAATGCTTTTTCAGTTCCTCATGAGTGTGACAAGAGTGAGATTTTGGGGATTTTAGAGACTAACTCTGCAGAAGTGAAAATACTAAAAAATGCTGTTAAGGAGGGTCTTGACTTAGGAAGTGGGAGACTCGGATTTAGTTATTTTTTAGCCACCTAGTGATTTATTAATATGGACCAGACTTGTTCAGCCTTTTAGCTATCTCTTCAAGCTTATCAAGTAATCAACCAGTGTTTAGTATTTTTTGACGTCCCAGGTGACCTGGTGACTTTTGTAGTCATTGGAACATAAAAGCACATGTTCTGATCCTTTAGTCTTTAGCTATAAGTAAGGCCTGAGAAAGGAACAGATTCCAAGACCAAGCAGTTCTATCCTAATCCCAAAGAGCATACAAATTTTTAATATATATCCCTGAAACATCTTCAAGGGGAATTTTGATTATTATGGAACCAGAGTCTTCTGATGAGGGACAAAAAAATATCTGTTGCAAAATAACACTCCAAATAGAGCTCTACTTGAATCTTTGCAATTCTACTTGTTTAGTTCGCTCCAGTCTTTGTTCTCTAACTTCTATCACTCTTTATGCTCTGGACCAGAAATTAATCAGGTTTCTTTTTACATTTCTTGAAAGCCCCAGAGGGAATATTCACACAGAATTTACCTTGTCATTTCAGTTTACTCCCTCTTTACAGAAGGAAAGAATAAAATAAAAGCCCTGTTTATGCACATTCCTGCAGAATGTCTACATGAAAAGGGCATGTTGTATATTTAGACCACTCGTGACTTTACAAGATGAAGGCTAAGTAGATTTTTTGAGTAGTTCTAATTGCACTATATTGTACTAAACTGTGCTGTCTAACTGTAATCAAATACAGTGTAAACTGTTGCTAGCACCTTGCAAATACCAAACAACAAAACCAGTAACTAATAAAATATGTAAGTACAAATCAGAAGCAACAACTGTAAAGTACAAAAGTGTTAAACATCATTGCAACTCAAATCTTATCAAGAACACATTAAAATTCAGTGCTGTAGAGGAAATAGCACAGTCTCTTTTAAACAGCAACCTATATCATAGTAAAGAAGAGTAGAGAAGTTTTTGCAAAACCTGTCAATTTATGCAATGTGTATACCCCCAGATACATAAAGGGTAATTTTCTCACAATGGTTCTGATACATAATATTTCAGAAAGCAGGCTGATGCACTTTATTCTGGTATGTCAAGTCTCTCACATAAAGGAGCTTCATTTCCATATATAGGAGAACAAATACTTTGGTATGCAAGGTTCAGCTCCAAAGCTCATACTCTCATAGATTTTCCAAGCCTTTAAGAACAATGCAATGAACCAGTCTGACCTTTGGACATTGTTCAGCCTCAAAAGCTATATTTCCTAATTCCTGCACCATAACAAATAACCCGTGGTATTAGAACATATGCTTGAGAAAGACATCTGACCTCAATTTTAAAGTTCAGATAGTATTTGCTATCTATTTATCACTGTATTACTGTAATGCTCAAGTAAGCTTCAGTCAACAGCTATGATTCTACATTCTCTAGCACTTGTCCTTATGTTTCTTTCCCCAAAAACAGCCATCCAGATCAGCTTTCCTTCCTCAGAAGAAAGACAGACTTCTAAAGCAAAGTCTTCCTTTTTCAGATGGAACTTTTCTATTTATAACAATGATTTCTAGCTGAAATCTAAACCGAAATTAACGTACATTTTGCTGTTGGCAAAGTAGCCCAAGGGCATACTCCTGAAAGAGACTTCAGAAATTCGTAAGAGGATGCATCATTGATGTAGCTCTACTTTGTTCAAGATCATTAGCAAGCTGATTTGGAAAATCACAGTGGTATTGTTAAGGAGAACCACTTTTAATGCTCGCCTGGTTAGATAGATTGGACATCTTCTTTATAGATGTACATCTCAGAGAACTTATATAATACAAGGTACACTCACTTCAGATCTAAATAATTAGGGAAAGTGCTAAAAAGCACTTGAGCTTGAAAATCTTTCCCATTCCTCTAAGACATTAATTTACTATGTGTACCCCTGTCAAAGATCAATGATGCTACTACTGCCATAACATCCTAAAAGGTTGTAATTCAGCAGAGAAGGTTTAATCTCTTAAGGATAGGCCTAATCTCTTAAGTATATACTTAAATACATTCCTATCAATCAATGAATTAAAAGTGGTCTTATGTTCTGTTGACTTTATAGCTGATTTCATTAAGTTTTGAATAGTAAAGCAAACACAAAATAGGAATTTTTAATTTCTAATGTCACTTATTATTTCTCTTTCTCCAACCATCTTCAATCTTTCAAAGAATGATAAAAAACTATGAGTTATAACATCAGTTGGAGAACTCAAATGTTCCATTCTATCAATTAATTTAATAATTAACTTTCACCATTTTGTAACCATGGCCGCAGGGCCATCCCTGCCGGGTCTCTCCCGGCCCGTCCCTGCTCCCGCTGTCCCCTCGGGGCTCGCAGGGCTGTTTCTCGCTCGCTTCCCCTGGCTCAGCCCTGCCTGCCGGGCAGCGTTTTGCCCTCCCTTGCCCAGGCTTTCCCCGGGGCTGAGGGGCTCAGCCGTGCCCTGCGCTGGGGCCGCTGCAGCCGCTGGCACCGCCTGGGGCCGGGCCGGGCAGCGCCGCTACAGCCCCGATACTGACCCGGTACTGACCCGGTACTGACCCGGTACTGATCCAGTACTGACCCGGTACTGACCCGGTACTGACCCGGTACTGATCCGGTACTGATCCGGTACAGCCCCAGTACTGACTCGGTACTGATCCGGTACTGACCCGGTACTGACCCGGTACAGCCCACATCTCGCAACATAAAGAGCATTTTCGTGGATTTCTCTGCGTTTCTTTATCTTTCCTCCAGGAGACATAGTAAAATACTATTCGGCATTAAAATTAACTAAGTGTAGCTTTGCTAATGCATTATTCTCTGGGTACAAGGGTTTTGTGTAGCTAGGATTTTAAAAAACCCAAACAGCATTTCCTGAAGTTTTGTAATTTATTGAACAAATAAGGCTAATGGAAAGAAAAGAAAACAAAGAAACAAAAACAAACCACAAACTATAAAGATGTCATATTTACAGTCTGTGATGAAATAATTATTTTCATCCGAATCCTCTGTAAGTTGAGTCATGTCTATAAAATTTTGGGTGTTTCATTATTCCTTGGCTTTTAACCTTTCCCTTGCACTGATAGTCATGTGCTGGAAGACCTATTTGTTTGCAGTCCAAACTTCAGTAGATATTGTTTTAATAAAATAAATTGGAGATGGAAGTGAATTACTAGTTTTTATATTGACTTTGTGGAGGACTGTCAAACCTTATCAGTATTTAGAAGATACTTCCCAGCCAGGGAGGAGAACAAGACCAATATTCATATGCAGGGAGCAGACTTTTTCTGAGCGGGAAATGCACTCATAATCCTGTTTTCTTTCTAGCAGACAGGCATTAAAATTAAATTAAGAGGGCCTCAGCTCTGCTTTCAGTTAAGATACTGACACTATTTGGAGAAGATTCTGTTCTTCTGCTTCTCTGGCTTTCCTTTGCCATGGCCATTAGATGATGATTTTTTTCTTACCCTGTACTTGAACAATAACTGACAGGCAATTCTAACTTACTTCTAACTGTTACTGTAATAATAAATAGAAAGAACAAACAAAATGTATAGACAAAGGTAGAATTTCGAATATCTAGATGAGCATTATATTTTGGATACTAGTTCAGGGTAAAGTTTCATGAGAGATTAAGGAAGTCTAAGTGTCAGTGCACCCTTTGCTCTGGCACATTTGCTTATCTTGGCTCTCTGATGTGTCAGTTCACTTGCAGACTCAGCAGAAAACTAACTCAAAAAAAAAAAAAAAAAAAAAAAAAAAAAAAAAAAAGAAAGAGAGAAATAGAATAGATTCCTGCAAGCTCAGTAAGTTGAATTGATTCATTGGTAGGCCAAGTGAAAGATGGAGCTGCTACAAAAGAAGAGGAAGGAAGTAGGGAACTGCTGTAGCCCAATTTAAATCTGTTTGTGCTGCTCTACAATTATTTCAAATTGCACAAGAAAAATAAACAGCTTAGAATGCTTAACAGAAAATGCATGTCAGCCATGGTGATGTCTTGTGTAATTTTTTTTTATTTATAGATATTCAATGAGTATTATTTTTGTTGAATGTAGACTTCAGATTTGTGGGGAAAAAAAGCTGATTGACTATTTGCTAGTATTTTAACATCAGCAGCCTAGAAGAGTATAATTTTTTTTTGTGTAATTATCCCTCACCTCTAGTTTCTGATCACAAATAGAGTTGGTTGAAACTTGTTTTCCCCTCTATCTTGTAAAGAAAATAAAACCAATAGAAAATTGTTTATTCTTATAATTTACTTTTAGTGGATATAGAGTAGTATAAATATAGCAGCAGCAAAAAGACTGAGAAAGAGGTGGCTTCACTATTCAGCAGGGTAAGGAACCTGTTGATACAGGACACAGAAAAGGCCAGGATTCTCTCTGCGTTTTTGCTTTTCTTTTTCCAAAAGTGGTAGAGTCTGCTCTTGGATGATTCAGCTCCTTGTACTGATTGCAGTCTTTGCAAGTGAAACAGTAACCACACTAGAGAAAGATACATTAGGGAGCACCTAGACCTGCATAAATTAAATTACCTGGGTCATCTAGACCTGCATAAATTAAAGGGCTGTGGTGGGATTGCACCCAGAGGTACTGAAGGAACTGACTGATGCCACTGCGAGGTCTTTACCATAATGGGAAGGTCATACCAGTCAGGGAATTGCTGGTGTTTGAAAAGGCAGACATTGCAGTCATCTTCAAGAAAACAAGAGGGAGGAACTAGGGAACTGCAAACGAGTCAGCCTCACCTTGGTCTATGACAATGTTATGGAGGAAATCCAACAGAAGCCTTTTTCAAATGTATGGATAACAAGACAATGATCAGGAACAGCTCTCATAAATCTACTAAGGGCAAATATTCTCTTGTTAAATTGTGTTGAAAAGGCCAACTCTGTGAACAAGGAGACCAGATGTTGTTTTCCTTGACTTCAGCAAAGCTCCTGACCCCATCTACCATCGTGTCATTATAGGCAAATCAGTGAGATAGGAATAGGATAAGGGGACTACAAACATGAATTGAAATTTGAAAGGATTTCTGGCATCTTCTTGTTTAGTGATACTCTTTAGGGACTGACTCTTGGATCAGAAGTGTTGAATTACTTTATTAATGACATGGAATATGACATGAAATCGAATCTATCCTTAGAAATTCAGGAAATTCTAGGTCGTGGCTCATGGTCATTATGCTGGAGGGCAGGGCTGCCACTGTGATCTAGACAAACTTGGAAAGATGGGCTGATGAGGATTTAACAGGAGGGAACAATGCAAATGCCATTTCATACAGCTAGGTTAGAATAATCCCACTCAACAGTACAAAATGGGGATTGGCTGATTGGGAAACAGTAAACTGAAGAAGAGTCAGCAATGTGGCTTGGAGATAATAAGGCTGTCCCCATCCTGGGCTGCATGAGCAGCATGGTAGCAAACAGGCCATGGGATCTTTTCACTCTACTTAGCATTTGTGCAACTGCATCTGCAATTATGACTCTGCCTTGAGTAGAGGTTTGGATTCCATGACGTCAGGAGGCCTCCTCTAGCCTTAAGCATCCTGTGATTCTAAAAACCTCATTTCATTCACATAATACCTAATTATTAACATCAATGCTATCCACCATTATATTTGTCGTTCCTAGATGATGTGTCCTTTCTGAGTGCTCAAACTTCTGGAAAATTTGAATCCCAATTAATGTGAGTACTACAATCCAGATAGTAAAAATCAGTGCAGAAGTGCAATGGTGTTGATGTTACTGATCATATCTTTCTAGTGTGAGTATTCATGTAGCTCTAACAAGATTCACCAAATTCTGTCCTAGGCTACATTTAAAATATGGAATGGAACCCGTTAACACTATTTCTTTTTCAGTTGTTGCATTCCTCCTAAATCCTGGAATGGACACTTGAGAACATTACATACTCTCACCCTCTAAATTTTGGTGGGTGAGGATAGATTTGTCCTTCCATCAATAAGGAATTCTTGCCTATTCTTTATGTCTAGTGACAGTTTTTCAAGTATATATCTATCATTAATTTAGAGCTTGAATTTCTGTACTCTTGGAGAAATCTCTTTTATCTGAAAAACTGATTGCAAAATTAGCAGTCAAACTTTTCACATTAACGTACTAAAGAGTTATAATTGATACCTTTCTGTATAGCTTTTTGAGATGTCACAAACCTCTTGTTAATCAGGTGACATTTTGTGATTGAGAATGTATTTTTTACACATTCCATAAAACATGATTTTGTGTAAAATTCTAGATATCAAAAGCATAAAGAGCAATTGCTATTATTATTTTTCCTTAGATTAAAATGTATAACTGAAATTTTTGCATAGTTCCCACAATAGAAATACATTGCATAAAGATTTAGTAATGAAAGGAACCTGCTCTTTCTTCACCAAATAGAACTGTGGAGTATACAGTATACATAAAAATGAAAAATCTCATTTTTGTTGCAAAAAACTGAATCTACAGAGAATTATTAAAAAGTGGAGCCACAGCATAATGACATAAAAATTTCCATGCTGACTTTTCTGAGACAAGATGTATGTTACAATTGTGTTACATTAATAAAAGATTAGCTAAATATGCCAATTATCTCTTCAGTGTAAAATTTCCCCCTCATTCGGTATGACTAGGAAGTTGGGAACTATTTTAACAATTTGTTCCATTTTAATCATCACAAGATAAAAATTTACACTAAAAAAATCCTGCGCGCTCCATCAAAAATAGAACTTTTTTTTTTTTTTTTTAGTATCACCTTTTTTTTTTCCTAATTCAGATTATATCAGGATAATTATTAAAAGTTCTGGTCAAATTCTGTTGTAAGCAATTTCTATAAGTTTTACTGGAACTGCTTGTAAGAGGCTCGATCCAGATCTACAAAATGAAAAAGAGATTTTTTTTCCCCCTATTTTAATAAAAGCAAGAATAATTTGATAATTCTGGTTTTGTGATCATATATATAAAGTAGTCGGTGAAAATAGAGTGGATGGTTTCTTGGTCTTTTTTTTTCATCAGGAGGGTATATTCCAAATGTAAATGGTCAAGGCTTTTTTCAATTCATTTAGTTTAATGCATTTACTTTTCTGTAGTTAGCAATGACAAGGAACAGTTTATATATCTAGTCTGTTCTAATCTAGCTGGTATAAACTATTGATTTTAGTGAGGGAGGACAGTAATAATCCCAGTCTGATGAGACTTGTCTTGATTCGAGGACACATTCCTGGATCAAGTCCCAGGGTAAGAATGTCAAATGCTTCCACAGAGGCTTAAAACCAGCTACAATCAAAAGTCCTTGAAAGGTATTAAATGAGAAGGAAGAAAGAACATAGAGATTCTATTAAACATAATGCTTTTCTGTGTACATTTTTTTGTAGAAATGTGGTTCTGTCTTGTTAAATTAACAGAGGTTATCCTTTTTGTAACTATCTCTATCTGTTATATAAATATACATTTGAGATTCTAAAATGTGACAGTTTAAATGTCTATAATTTTTTGCTGAGTTTTTCATTGTCATTTTAGTGTCAGTGAATAAAATTCTAAGACAATTGTTAGGATCTCAAAAATATACAATAAATTTATTTTCAATAAAACTGAAAGTCAAGACCAAGGCTTTTAGTGCATTGGGGGCAGTCATTTCCTATTAATTTCTGCTTATCCACATTATATGAGTTGCATATTCAGAACTGTACGTAAGGGATTTCAATACCCTGTTTCAATTAATTTCTAATGATAATTGGGACTCAAAACCCTTTGTATGGCTTTGATAACCCAACAGAAATATTTTAAGGACTCCTATAAACGTTTAGGGAAGAATTCTACTTCAAGCATGTGAGTTGACATCAAGACAATTACTTATACTCTTTAAGTTAAACATAACCTTTATCATCATTTGCATCCAATTTGGGTTTAATTCAGAATGAAGTAGGAGTCTTCAATGGAAGTCAATGGTCAGCTGGGAAGATGGGAATTTTCTGTCTTGATGATCTTCACACTCTGTATTCTCTGGTCTGATTCACACCCCATTTTGAGGAAACAGTGTAAAAGCAAAACAAAGGCAGCCCAATACCATCCATCTTTTCCTCTTTTCTGTCAACCCCAGCTCAACCAGGAGCATTCCTTGTATTCCCAAAGTTAAGTTTCATACAACATTAACAGGAGAGGAAAGCAACTAAGAGTAAGAAATTAATAATTTATGGTCAGAAAAAATAGAAGTGTTATTGCAGTAAAAACGATGCAGAGAAGTTGCTCCAAATGGCAGTTCTATAGCACAAAGGATCTAATAATGATGTGGCTGCAGGCAGGGACAGGGACAAGAAGACAGAATAATATATGAACAGAATGATGAGACAATATAACTCTAAACAATCCTGCATATTTTTTACTGATTTTAGAAAAAAAAGTGTTATTTTCTAGATTTGCATACTTAACATGCTTTGGAAAATGTTACTGCATTGAACTGATGTCTGAGAAGGGAAGAACTTTCAGTTCCCAGGCAGAAATGATAAAATTATCTTAAGATATTGATTGCAGTTGTTTTCTTTGTTTCATAAATAATGCTGGAACAAACTTATGTTTAGGATATCATATACTAGTGGCTTTTCTGTCTTTTATTTCCATAATTAAACTGATGGTCTGAGATGCTGCACAGGAAAAGCCCTGAAAGAAAAAATGAATGGTACATTAAAGAGAATGAAGTTTTAAAACTCATCACCATGGTGTTACATTATAATATGACATTATATATGTCACACTTAATATTTTAAATTGCATTCCATATGTTAGATTGAGATTGTCATACACAACTGTCTCCTTGGCTTAGCTAGCTTTTCCAAAAAAGTTCCCATAGTAGAATTTCATTTTTCCAAATTCCGGCTCATTACAGATTTCTACTGTCCGAACATTCATATGCACAAAGAAGCACAGAGACACACATTCCTGTCTGTAACGGGAGGAGTTTCTCCATATCTGAGAAACAGCTGGAAATCTTCTGTAGGACTAAGGTGGGATTACAGTTCCATTTTAATGTTTATACTCACAGATAAAAGCTATGGCCCATGCAGCAGGGAAGATAAGATGGCTGACAGCACTAAGCTGCCTTCACTAAGCGATGCTGATGGCTGCCTTTTTGGCAGCCTGGGGCACTATGCATGATTAAAGAGAGAAACTTAAGCTAAACCAGACACTTTAAAAAGAAATACACTTTGGAATAATGTTAACTCTACTTAGCACCTAGGATTTCACTGTATATTTCTTAATAGTCTTAAGCAGTTCCCTTTGTAAGCAATTCATCCAGGAGTTGATGTGTCAAGTTTAATACGCATCAAGAAATGCTCATTTGTAACTAAAAGGTTCATAATGCAGAGGAGCTTTTCATCTTGGACATGTAATCACCAGCCTCCAAGCAGAGCACATCAGAATTTATATCCTGGGCTTGAGCTCTAGAACTGCTGCAAGAAAAAGCTGGCACAAATTTTCTTGCTGTTATTTCCCTTCACAGTCTCCAAGACTCAAAAAAAAAATCTGCATATGTTGGACAGATGCTGAAAATGTGCAGAAAATTGAAAGCTATTTTCACTGGAAATTGTATATGTAAAATTTAAGATTTATCTTGGCTAGCTCAGGAGGCAGGAAACAGCTGGTGAGGCAAGAGCGCTTTCCTTTTTTGCTGTCTCTGCCTGTAGTAAGCCCTGTTCCGTGCTGAACTTATTAGGAATGTTTGCCTAGTTAAGGTCACTGAAAGATGAAAACCCAATTAGGAGTAATCAGGCATGCTTTGGTTTTCAAATGGATGGATTTCCACCAGCTATGATCCGCTGAGATCCCTTCCAACCTTACCCATTCTGTGAATCTCCTTGCACTGCCATCTTATGTTATATTCTCCTACAACTTTCTAGATAGAGTTTAGCAGAAAACGCAGTTTTTGACCTACAAAACTGCAAGACTTTAAAGAGAAGGTTTAGTTGGCAAGCTGTCAGGCAACCCACTGGCTAAGAAAGGCCGAAGAACAAAATGAATGAAGTCCTAGAAGTGGGAGTACTCAGGTCTTCATTTATACTGAAACTACCTTGACAATTACTTTAACTTTGTATTTGTTCAAATATGATATACTCTTGACAATTTTTGCAGAAAATGAGAAACTCTTCATTTTATCTTTTTATATTTAATTATATTAAAGAATAATGATATCCTGTCTTTGGTAGCTGGTCTTCCTAAGAACATCTCTTCCAACCTTTCTTTCCTCTAGGAAGATCCACGTTCATCTGGTTATCCAAAATAAAATGTTATCATGAGAATAATATGTGAGCTTCTTATATAGGAGGTTTATTGTCATAAAGCCCAGGTTCTGCAGAAGGTTATTGGGTTTTTTGCACATAAATTTTTATTAGTTGAGCAGCAACATTCTTTAATGCTATTCTAAACAAATGTAGTTGGTTAATATTCTTTATAGTATCAAATGCCTTCTTTTTGTCTTTTTGTCTTTTTTTTTGCTTATTTTTTTTTCCACAAAGATTGAGTATTCATCTAAGAAAAAGTTTTTTAAATGAAACATACTGATCTAAATAAAAAATCAATTAGTGGGGGGGTAAAGTGCTGAGAAACTGCAGTAGTTTTAGTTTGTCTTTGGTTGAAACTTCAAAAATTTAAGTTTAAAACCTTAGTTGGATGGGTTCATTTAAAATGCAACAACACAATAACAGAGCATAAGGTTCTCAAACAGACAATTTTTAAGCTCTTGGAACAGTATCCTTGCTAGGGAGAAAGCGACAGAGTGTTTTCAATAGATGTTTAATAGTTTTGCCATAATCAGTTGTGTATCATTTCCTATAATCCTTTATGAAATATTTGCTACAGGCTGCCACTGTAGAAATATTAATTTTATTCTGCTTGGAACACTGTAGGTGGTTGGGAAATGTTTTTTTTCTCAGGTCTAATTCTATAGAATTATCTAAACAAGAAAATATAAACTTTCTTTTGGTTCTTGAAAAAGCTAGTAGGAATTCATTATTTATTGATATTTAAGAAACACTCAACTAATTCCACATAGAAATAAGGAGGTTCTGTTCTAGGGAATGCAAAATTTAAAGGAATAATAATGTCCCATTAACATCAAGTATTAGAATTAATTGAGACTTTATATTTGAGGGAAAAACCCCAAAAATATAAAACCTACATGCCCTTTCTCATCTCACACACTAAATGTGTGACATTGACAGGGACCATTTGTAGATTCTTAGTATACTACTTTAGCACTCTTCTGACAGAATTATGCCAGAGAGCAGAGAAGAATAGTAGAAATTATCTGACAGAAAGCCTTAAAGTCTAGGTATGGCTAGAACGTCTCCCTGTCCACCACTAATGGAATACTGCTACTGACTGTGCAAGGTTAGAATTTCATGCAGAACTTAAAGCATGCTATTTCCATAGAAATCTTGAAAAAATGGCATAATTGATCAAGCATGTGATTTATTTTCAGTATGCAAAAGAGAATGTTAAAACTAAGAGCTTGATCTTGCAGCCTCCAGGCATATTCAAGAGCTATTTTTCTTTACATACAGTAATCCTCCAAAATTTCTGGTAAATGGAAACATCTATCAAATTGATTTTCAGAGATACATACGGAACATATGTACGTAATATATATGGACACCCTGGAAAATATGATGTTGTGTCAAATTGCAAAGTCTCTTGATTTCCCTCTCCAGGAAACTGGAAACCCAAAGACTAATTCCAGGAAAGATTATCATAGAAAATAAATAAATAAATAAATAAAGGTGATAGGCAATCTGTGATGAAGAGGATATAATAACATGTAATTATGGGACCAACTAAGCTATGGTCACCGCTATTCTAAAGTTAAACAATAGATGCAGTAGTTGAAAGTGTGGGAATAAAAACAACTGCCAGAGAATCAATTAAATAGAGTTATTTAGAAAACTGCAGCAAGCTAAAAACATTTTTCTCTTTCCCTTTCTATTTGACAGCTGTTGACAGTAAGGGTAGAAGGAAAAGGGCCAAAAGAGGTAATTTGCTTGTGCTGAAAATTGCAATAACAAAATATGAATAGATGTGAGAAGCCAGAAAAAGTGATACTAACATGATTATTTTGTTCACAGGACATGATAAGCTAAGAGGAGCACCAAGACAAGTGATAGGCTAGACATAGATATGTGGGTGAATTAAGCATAGTTTTCCCTACTCGGTGCATGAGGACAGACACCCTGAAGCTGAAAGCTCCTCGTGCATGTCCTCATACATTATGACTTGTGGGATATTGGTCTCAGTTCAGCTGTGACACAAGGAATCCTGGGGATCCTCTCAGAGGAAATGGGATAACTTACTCCAGCAAAGCTCTCTGGGAACCCATGGAGTAAAGATGCCTATCAACAGCCTGCTTCATGGCCAATATGGTCAGGCAATTTAACAATAAAGAATTTATAAGAACTAAATCATTAACAATCTGTTCAGACCTTCTCCAATGGCACTAAACCCCAAGCTTTTCTGTGCTAAACTCTGAGCTGCATTAATTTAAATGGAGGTGGGTTTTGTCACCTTCTTTTTATTATGGTGTCTTACTTCTCTTGAAAGCCTGAGAAGCTGAAAATGATAGGTGAAGTACCAAGACGTCCCTTGATCTCAGTCATTTGTATAACTGACATTTGGAGAGGACCATCGATGCAATATTTTGGTGCTTGTATATGTTGTCAAGAGCAGAGCAAGGCAAAGCAACTGAAAACAATTTAGCAGAAACAAAACACATTAATGACAACATAATCCCAACTTTACTTTTAGTAGTAATGTTTTTGGAGGCAGAACTATGTTGTTCATATCATGTTCATAGTGCCTAAGAAAGAATCTTGCTGCTTATTTAATCCCTTGGCATTAACTTGAGCCCAAAGAACAGTTAATTTTTGAGAAAATATAATAATTTTTGGGAAGATTTTATTTTTTAAGAAGGAATCAACTTTCTTGGGAAAGAAAATTTTAAAATTAAAAATTGGTGGGTTTTCACAGACTAAAAGAAATTAAGAAAGAAAACCTAAATGAAATTAAGACAGTATGAACTTTGTCAAAATAATGAATTCTTGACCAATTTTAGGAATGCTTAGGAAAACCATGCAGTTTCTTTCAAAATGTAGAACAGAAATGCAGATGCCATAAAATGGTTTAAGGAAAACCTTTTAGAAAAACATCAAGAGGGAAGAGATGTCAGGAAAGATGGGCATATTCATTCAGCATTGACTGAGGGAGTTGGAGTTTTTTCAAAGGCCTTACATAAAACTCCACAATGTCACAATGTATTATTAGCCTCCCCACCTCTCTGCTGCATATCCTTTCTTGCCTTCTTTTATATTATAGAGATAAAGATCTTGTCCAAAAGAACTGAGATTTTATCATTCCAACTAGAGCAAAACAGAAATTCAGAGAAGGAAAGGCAGGGCACCATACAACAAGTAGTCATTTGAGGCCAGTAAATTATGACCATAACTAGAGCCAGTATCATTTAAGTACTCTTTGGTTTTGACAATAAAGCACTAGCTTACTGCAGGGTTGACAACAATCCTATGGCTCCAGCTTATGGCTTGTCCATTTGCTACCCAGCCATCCACAGTGAATTTAATATAATGCAATAAACAATCACACTCATCAGAAGCAGAAACAGACTCAGACTTAACCCAACAGAAAAGACTGGTAACCAAGCAGAGCAAGGCAGAGAGAAACATCAATGTGACTTTATGTCATACAGCTACTAAACATGCCAATAGCTTCAGCAGAGAGAACTAAGGCGGTCCAGGTGTGACAATCAAGAGGAGAGAACGTGTTGTATCACTATGACAAAACTCTAAATGTTACTTTTTGAACCTGAGCTCATAAATATAGTTATAGCAACAAATCAAACGTGTAATTAAGCTTTGTGATAGTTTTGCTCCATGGCAGTAAGTAACTTGCATTATTATTCTAACAGACTTTTCTAGTGCAGAGATATTTGAGCAATACATTTTAATTCATATGATCACGTAATAAAATGTATCCTACAATGAAATCAGGCAATTCACTAAGATCTCCTGTGTAGTTCAGATCATGATATGCCACACTGCTTTCCTCATGAAGCCCATAACTTCTGGTTTAATTACTGCTTATCTTTCAGAATGGCATCCAGCTAGATCTTCTTCTTAGCTATCTCCAAGCCATATCAGCTTTCAGTTGGAAGCACATTCAGGTGGTATATTAGGTCCAAATTTTAATGTATGTATATGATTGGTTATTTTCAAATTTCTTCCTGTAGTTGTGCCTGCACCACACTAAATATGAAAAGTTAGCACGATATGAGTGAGACGTTCAAGTATTTGTTTTGACAAACATTTATCAAGTCTTTGAGGGTCTTTCTGGTAAAAAAGTGAAGCATCCTAAATTCTTGGTATTACATTCTATCAATTAGTATAACAAGGTCTGAATGAGTTAAATTCAGATCTCCACTAACCATCCCAAATGAGAGCTCAGTCCTTGGTCAGCTGGTGTGTGTTGCAGACATGAGGAAGAAACAAAAAGAAAAGCTTACTTATCCATATTTCTCTCAAATTTCAGGAAGTTTTTAAAAAGTACATAAATTTTAACAGATCTGAATCATCTCTTTCTAGCCAGCTATCACCATATCTATGTATTTGCAGTATGAATAAATATGTAAACATATGGGTGCATGTATATTTATGTACATATTAGCAATGATAACTGAAACTGCTCTACCTGAAAAGTATCCAGAATTATGTCTTGTGTCATGACCTGCTGTTTGAGACATAAATTACCAATCAAGTAACAACTGATAAAGAATTTTCTTTCTGAGTCTTGAAAAAGGTCATCAAGATACAGCCTTTGAGATGGCTTGCAGGCTCATTCTTTGTACTTAATATATTCAGGGATTTCTGTTTTCTGCATTAAACACACTGCATCAGCACACTGGCCAGAGGGACTCAGAAAAAAAAGTGCTTTTTTATTTATTAGGCTTTACAGCAAAAAGGCTCAAAAATGCAACTTTATTTCCAGTAATTACATCTGGATTCTGCCACCAAAAAGTGAGTGTTTCATCATGTTTAACACTTAAGAACCATGTAAGAAGACGCGATGTAAACTACATTTGCAAAAACCTGACCAACCATACTCCAGACCGGATTTCTGATCTAATAATAAGTGTTATTTAATGTGAGAACTCAAAAGCCTGACCACACGAGTAGTTCTGATTCCCTGAAGTGTAGGAGCTTTCCTTGTGGATCAGACTGGTAGCATGCCTGGTCTGGCCTGCTTGACTTCAGAATTTCTTTAGTGTTTCCTTTTTTATTATTGCACCTACCCTTGCAATAGAATATAAATCTACTAAGTTGGGGGAGAAAAATGATTCAAATAAACTACTAGTCTATGAAATAAATTCTAAATTTATGCAAGAGGTGTCTGTCTTTTCAAACCTAGAACAACAGGCTGGCTCATCAGGAGATGTAGGGTTGTTTTTTTTTCCCCAGTACTATTTTCAGGTTATATAAACTTTTCTTTTAAGATGAAGACAGTGAAGCAATGTCATCAACAAAAAGGGTAGCATCTAAAATAAGACACAATGGAAGTTTATTTGTATCATTGTTTAATGTTATTTAAAGCCCTCTTTTTAACTCAAATGTTAGTGAAACAGTTTTTTGGTTCATTAGTGTCAGTTTGAGAACACTCACTAAATGGAATAATTTTTTCAGTCATATTTCTTTGAAGTAAAAAGAACTCCTATGAAAAGATTTTATTCTCTAAGTGTTCTGAGAAAGTTATTTTATTCTTTTAGGGTTTGGTGCGTATTTATCACTTTATTTATTAACTTAAACACTGGGAATAGGAAAGGCATTTTCCACGCAATCTTTAATTTATTCTCAATTACCTCTCTTATCAATTTCTCTTCAGTTACTGATGCGTCCAGTCATAATTTTTTTCTCTCTGTCGAATTTCTCTGACAAAATGTTATAATATATTTCTTTTCCTTTATACACTTTCTCTTCCCTCTAAATTGTTTCAATTGCTGGATAGCATTTCTTGGCAGCAGTCACTAACAACAGTTAAAATTTTATAACCTTTACTTCTAATAATTACAAATTGTGTCATGAAGGTAGCAATTGAGAAAAGTGCTTTTAAATTCACTCTGTAAACTACATAGTGGTTATACCTCTCCAGAAGTAAAAAATGGGGTTTCTTTTATCTTAGAATCTCAATCTTATAAAAAAAAAATGGATATTGCAAATCCATTTTTCCATTGGTTTTTAGAGGCATAAGCAAACTCTTTCTACAAGATGTAATATTTATTAATTTTGGAAGCTGAGTTTACCTCTTTTTTTAATGTTAGAATGAGAATTGTGGTCAACATCTAATTTTTGATTAATTAATTTAGAATTATTTTGTATTCTTCCAGAAGTAATTAAGAGTTTGACAATAGCAGTGGTATTAGGAACTAATAAATTACACAATTTTAAAATAAAAATATTTTCTCATGAAAGTGTGTAAAAATATTTTGACAATTACTTTTGTGAAGCAATACAGTGACTAGTAAGAATAAATTTTCATCCATGTTGATTTATTTTGTGTGTGCTCTTTCTAGAAGAATGGACATGACACACAGATACTGTTAAAACAGGGAACTTCTGTGGAAATGTCAGCTGAAGGGGCTGGGAGATGAGGCTTTGCTGTTTCCAGTCTTTCCTTGAACTGACTGTAAGACCTAATAATATTGACAACTTTCCAAATTTTTTATTAACAATAAAATCTATAGTAAATTTGCACCAGATGGTTTCATTAGCCAAGAAAGATGTGTCCAAAGAGATCGTGCTTGGTTTTTTCCCAAATTTTAGTTGGTTACATCATCATCATCATCATCATCATCTTCATCATCATCAATCATTTAATTTTCTTAACAATAAGAAACTCATAGAAAATAAGGAAATTTAATATTGTAATTTCATTTCATGCTATAGCTTTTATTCTTTGTTTGATAACAAAAAATGTATTGAAAGCTTCTTACTTCATTCAAGGTGATAAATCATGTGCTTTATGAAGAATGTAGGTAGTGTATATGAGGGGAAATATTTCTGGCATCTGTGCCTTCTTCAATGATTGAACAAGCTGGACTATATTCCTCAAAGCCTGATGCTTCCAGAGTTTTGAAAGGTTCTCAAAGAAGTTAGTCAGAGAAATCGGATTTCAGTTCTATTATAAAACACGGAAAAAATTAATCTCAGGTGATTCAATTTACATATTTAGATTGCAGATGAAGTCCTACATTACTTCACACCTCATGCTAATTTGTTATGCAGTGTTACAATGCTTTCTCAGACAGTTTTATTACAGAATCACAGAATTACCAAGTTGGAAGAGACCTTCAAGATCATCGAGTCCAACCCATGCCCTGACATCTCAACTAAACCGTGGCACCAAGTGCCACATCCAGTCTTTTGTTAAACACACCCAGGGATGGTGACTCCACCACATCCCCAGGCAGACAATTCCGGTACTTAATCACTCTTTCCATAAAAATCTTTTTCCTAATATCTAACCTATATTTCCCTTGGCTCAGCTTGAGACTGTGTCCTCTCGTTCTGTCAGTTGCTGCCTGCAGAAAGAGACCAACCCCACCTGACTACAGGCACCTTTCAGGCTGTTGTAGAGAGTGATGAGGTCACCTCTGAGTCTCTTTTTCTCAGGCTGAACAACCCCAGCTCCCTCAGCCATTCCTCACAGGGTTTGTGTTCCAAGCCCCTCTCCAGCCTCGTTGCCTCCTCTGGATGTGCTCAAGCGTCTCAATGTCCTTCCTAAACTGAGGGACAGAACTGGACACAGCACTCAAGGTGTGACCTCACCAGTGCTGAGTACAGGGGAAGAATTTCGGTGCTTGCCTCCTCAATGGGTGAATTACATCTGGCTCTATTTCACCTTTTGTCTGCAAATACTCTGCTGAAACCTGGTGCTACTGCCTTGCTACAGAGAAGTTGAGATGAAGTGCAAGAAGGTCCTGTGTACTGTGATATGCAGGAAGCCAGACAGCCATCTCCTCCCTCCTCTAAGAAATTGTACCAATCAAAAGCTTTAAACAAATATAAACTTTAAACAAATACAAGATTTCTTTGTCATTCATCTATCATGGTCAACTCTTTCATTTGCAATACACTCACAAAATGTTTTTCTTGTCTTCTATTATTGTCCTAAATAATGACAAACCACTGTCATATACAGGGTGATGATCTTTGCATGTCAGTAATGTAACAGCCATGCTTCATTTTTATCTCAGTATTCCCAGGTCTGGTTTCCAACCTTAGAAAGAGCAACTGATCAAGTTATTTTGTTTCCCAATGGTTTTTTATTTTAAGTCTGAAATGGAAGACAATTTTCACTTCAGACAATCTAGTGCACATGAATCACTTATTTTAGAGAAAGCTTACAGTGTGGGCATGGTAACATGAAATTTTCCTATTCATACGGTGAGCTCCATCCAGCCACAAAACAAAAACAAACAAAAAAAGAGAGAAATGGCAATTATTTTTTCTTTAGTCATTTAAATTTAGCATTCATTCTTCCTGAAGTCAAATTGAAAGACTAGAGAATCTGCAGCCAGTCAAAAGAAATCCTTTTGGAACTAATCCATGTCTGTTTTGAAGTCAGCGATAGCTTTTCTAGTTGACTTCATTGATGCTAGATCAAATGGCTATAAGTGATGGTTTGTCTGCTTTCTTACTATAAATTGAATTTGCAAGTGAACATTTGGCCTCACTGAATTTCACCCATTTATTTTTCTTTTAACTTTAGTCAGTCTAAAATTTTACCCATTACATTTGAAAATAAATCAAACCCCACCAGATTCCTATGGCCTGAAGTCAAGGAACAAAGATTTTCAGGATTGTATATATATATTTAAATACTGTCACACTTCTAAAAGCAATCAGATGTTTCAGAAAAAAGTTTATGAGTAATCACAGGACATCAGGTAGGCAGCCACATAAATGAAACATAATTGACTGACTACAAATTTTAGTCAATAGTAAAATGTTTGATAAGGTGACCTTTTAAATTAACCTGCTTTAAAGATGCAATCTTTCTGAAAAGACAGACACAAAGAAGCCTATTAGCAATAGGCAAGTTGTAAAGAAAAGCCATCAATCAGATTTGATGATAAAAAAGGTCAATTTTCAAAAAGCCCACTTAACCACTGCAGCCTTTTGCTTTAGAAGGAACAATTGCTTAATCAACATCACTTAGCTTCAATAGTTAAATTCTGTTCCAACAGAATGTGGTCATCTTGCTTGTTCAACTATAGTTCATACCAAAGGAGGAGATAACAGATCCTTTTTCTGTTGTTCCTTGTTTTAAAAAGCTGTTCTGAAAAATGAATTCTGTAGTTTGTGCTTCAATGCTAGGAGAGCAATCCAATGCAGCCAAAATGACTGCACAGCAATATCTGGAGCTCAAAAGGAAATAGACATTGCTACTTACCTAGTCAACCAGTCACTCTAAAACACATGGCCTTCATTTTAGAAATCTTTTAAAACCTCTCTCAAAATGCTGAGAATTGTTGCACAAGTGAAAAAGGTCACAATCAAGAAGCAACTATACTGTTTATCCTGGGGTGCGGAGGCTTCACCATTACCTCTGTATGTGACAAGGCTCCATCTGCTACACACGAGGATTATTTATTTAAGTTTTGTATGCACAATCTCCTTTACTCACTTGATGTTAGGATACAAAACATCCTGGAGATTCAATAGCAAGATCTAAACACAGACGACAAGAACTAGTTGCTATTAATTCCTCTTATGCATTAGTAAAAGTCTGAAGGATACACGACAATTTCATCCTAAAAGGTTTGTTAATATCTTTATCAGGTGGAATTTAATTTAAATGTTTTTTTTTTTTTTTTTTTTTTTCATGACAGAAGGCCTCTTCTGATTTCATCTTTAACTGAAAAACAAAGAAGGATGTTAAGGTACAGACTTGTGTACAGGTGATTAGCACAGGAAAAGCCTTCCTTTCCATTGCATTGGCTCTTTGGAAATCTTTGGTGTAAAGAGCCATGCCTTTTTAGCAATAGGTTTTCTTAAAATGCATTTCATTTTATATGGAGGTAGAATTGTGAAATAGGTATCATTTTACCTTAAAAATGAAATGCATTACTTTTATCTTAGGTGGAGTGAGTTCAGTGCACAGACAGACTAGCACATCTCCCAGCTTTCATCAGGAAAAGCAGCAGAGATTCAGGCTAGTCATCCTACTCTAGGAATGACAGTTCTGCTTTTCATATTAATCTCATTTTTTTACATCTCTGAGACAAAACTTGACAGTTTTAAGACAACAAAGAAGAAAACAAAAAGTAGGGGAAAGAAAAAGAAGAAAAGACAATTTGTCAGTCTTTACATGAAACATTGCTTTTTACTCATTTCTGGCCTCTAAACATGAAAGATCTTGTTGGTGTCCCCAGTTAAATGTAGGAGATCAAAGAATCAGCAATATGTAACCTGCTGTCTGTCTAGCAGTATTTCAAGAAAAAATCAACTGAAAATTATAGAAAAATATGCCAAAAGTTGCTAGGATGTAGCTCCTTAGTTACTAGGATGTAGCTCCTTATTTTTTCCCTTTTGTTTTTTAAAGAAACAAGAGGGAAATTGCAGGTGATCTTTCCTGATTGTTTCCTGTTATCACACAATTACATAGATGTCAAATTGAGGATTAAATTACATGAGGAAGAAATACCATGAATGCAAAGTTCAAAAAGTATTTGTGTCAGAAATTTCAAATTATTGTTTGTCTTCCATGGCATTCACAACAACATACTAGATATTCTGTGTGGTCTATATGACCTATTTCTTATTTCTTTACTTAGAAGAGTGAAAATTTTTGATTTTCAGATAATGTTTTGATAAATAAAAGGAAAAAAAAGAGTCTGAAATATTCTAAATTTCCATACTTTTCCTTCTCCATTTCCCCTTTAAATTCATCCTTTCCAATTATTTGAGTACAAAAGGCTGAGAAAATAGATGAAGAAACAAAAAATGAAGAAAAAGGAGAATTGTAGAGATGAAGATTGCTCTTTTTAACAACACTGTCTCTTCCCCCAAAAATGTTAAAATAATATATTTTTGCTATAAGTGTGGGTTTTTATTAAGACTTATCATTGCAAAAAATTCTACTGATTTTTTTTGAGCCTTTTTTCTTCTTTCTTTGACTGTCCATATAAAAGCTAGCTATCTGTAAAGATCTGTGATGATTTGGTGGACTTACTCCTTATCTGACTCTTTTACAGCATAGAATGAGAACTGGTAGAATTTAAGTCCTAGTACCATACTCATTCCCCAGTGAAGGGGAGACACCTCTGTGACTGATATCAAAGCATTGTGATATGCATTTTAGTGGCCTAGAGCTCGCTTTCTACCTTTTGGGGGAATCTTGGACACCAAGCTTTAGGTCTTCACGTGCCTTCATAGCCTTAATGCTGCAATTCAACCTCTTTTAGACTGTTGCTAAAATAAACTCAAACATATAACTAATGCAAGATTTAGCTGTAACTTTGCCTATGGGAGGAATGTACTACTCAGACTTTGTGTTCTCTGCACTCCTCAAATGGATGATGTGTGAGTGTGAAAGGCTCTTTGATGCCAGAGCTACTCTGCTATCCCCCTTGTGTAAGCTGCTTTGAGATTTCCAGATGAAAAGTGCTATAAAAGTTCTAAATGGTATTGCTGTTATTATTTATTATATATTAAGCTAGAGTAAACTGCACATTACCTTTTTATGTTTATGCTTGGAAAGGGAAATGTATAGATAACTCTTATTTGATCATGTAGGTATTTGGAACATTTTCTCTATGCCCTACCATCTGTTTCCATTATTAAAGCCAAGGGAGAGTTTTACCTGGGCAGAAACAGAACAAAGATGGCAAATTCATTTCACTGTGGTATGTATGTATTGAATCAGGGATGTTTCTCTGTTCCCTTTCTAGTTTTCATACTTCATCCAGCTGTAATTGTCTGCTTTTTGTTTTCAGTACCTTTGTGTCAGTTGCTAATGGTGCACATCACTGGGTTATGAGAAACTTAATAGTTTCATAAACTTTATTACAATATCTCTATAAACATTTCAAAATCTAAAATTACAAATAATTATTTCTCATTAGCAATGCCCCATGAACAGTTTATTGGTTCACCAATACAGAATCTGTATAAATAATATGTGCAGGACCAGAGGAAATAGCCTACATACTCTTAATCACACTCTGGACTATGAAAAGCAAAATGCATGACAGCAAAAAAACCAAAAATCCAACACAAAGAGCCACAATGAAATTTCTTGCTTTTAAACAGAATTCCCAAGGAATTTACTGAGAGCTTTAGCATAAACATTTAAGGTATAATGAAATCCATAGACACACAACAGATTTCTGGCAAAGATGCTATTTGCTGGTTTCAACTTTTTTCAGATTGTCTGTCGTGGCCACATTTGCCTTCAGTTTTAGATTCAAGAGAAAATCCTTCAAAGATAATTGTAGAATATGTTAATGCCTTGTACAAAAGAAGTCTTCACCTTCAGTGTGGTGTCTGGACACTAAAATGATATTAATTGCAATATTAATTGCTGCAGTGTTATCAGCCCGCTAGATAATTGCAATTATCTACAATTCAAAGGCTGAAATCTTCTAAACCGAAATGTGATTTTGTGTTCCACAAACTGACTGTGGTCTCTGTCAAGCAGGACACACATTGCACACGTGAAATAAAGTCTTACAATTTAACGAAATTTGTTGTAGGGTGTTTCTCATAAGAGAATCCAAAGTCGCATACAGCCACATACAGAAATCTGGCATAAATTTTGGGTTCACAGCTTTAATATTCAGACAGGCACAATATGAAAATTTATCAGAAAGTATAAAACAGTAAGAGTCATATCTGTAAGGAAAATTCCTTGAGTTTGTCTCTGTGCTTGTTTCAGTTAGAAAAAAGAAAATTTTCTTCCTAGTAGCTGGTAATGGGCAGGGTTTGGATTTGTGCTGAAAACAGTGCTGATAACACAGGGATGTTTTTGCTATTGCCGAGCCGTGCTTGCACAGAGCCACAGCCTTTCCTGCTCCTCACACTGCCCTGCTGTCAGGGAAGTAGGGGATGCATGGGAAGTTGGGAGGAGACACAGTTGAGACAGATGACCCCACGCCACCAAAGGGATATTTCAGACCATAGAGTGTCACACTCAACACGTAAAATTGGGAAAGAAGGAAGAGGGAGAATGTCCAGAGCAATGGGGTTTGCCTTCCCAAGTCACCATTACATGTGATGGGGCCCTGCTCTCCTGGAGATGGCTGAACACCTGCCTGCCCACGGGAAGCAGTGAAATAATTCCTTGTTTTGCTTTGTTTGTGTATGTGGCTTTTGCTTTCCCTATTAAACTGTCTTTTCCTCAACCCATGAGTTTTCTCACTTTTGCCCTTCTGATTCTCTCCCTCATCCCACCAGGAGAGTGTCAATGAACGACTGCAAGGAGCTTAGCTGTCAGCTGGGGTTAAACCACAATAGCCCCCGAAACTGAGAAGGTGGCACCTAAGTTAAATGATTTTCAAAACTTTGGAGCCTCAAGAAGCCTTTCAGAAGGAAAAAAGAATAGTCTTTTTTTAGTTCACAGGTTTGAGCTTTGTTTTTTTTTTTCTGACGACTGAAAAACGATATTGTAGGATTGTTGTTGATTGCAGGCAGAATTGCTCAAGTGCAGTTTTTAAATGCTTTATATAATAAGGCTATGAAATTATTCCACACATGGATTGTTTAAAACAGCTGCAGTAAGTGCCTGAAATTATTTCATCTAGTACAATGCCATTTTAACTACTTTTTTAAATTTAGAAAAATATATGCAATTAAGGTGCAATTACCGAAAAATGAAAGTGCCAGTGTAATTAAAATACATTAAATGTATAAATAAATCCAAAATTCCTTCTGATTTATTTGTCTTCTTCTATACTCTGAATTGTTTTTTCGAGATAATTTCTTTCACATATATTTTACGAAGCTTAGCTGGTGGAAAACATTTCCCATATATCAAAATCATTTAACATTTTTCCCAAAATAGTTAAATTAACACTTATTTTAAAATCAAATTAGATATAACATAAAAAAAACCTGTAGCTCAGAATGTGGAAGTAGCAGTCCTGAGAGCTAATGTTCAATTAAACCAAGAACAAACTTACTCAGCATTACTTCCAGCAAAAAGACACTCCTAATTCTGCCTCTCTATAACTGAAAAGGACTGAACTGTTTACTGAAGAAACAGGACTGAAAAACTTAGAAATGGAAAAATTAGTACAGTGTAGAGAAAACTTAAAAGAGGTATATCCACCTTTTCTCACAGTACTAGATATTCAGGAAAAATGAAATGCTGCAACTTTTTGACAGATGAAAGAAAAAACATTCTCAAACAAGCACATTTGGGAACTAATTGCCTGAAGGTATCACCAAGGCCAAGAGCTTATCAGGATTGAAAACAGGATTTAACATTTACACAGATAACAAGAATATACAAACTCATGACAGCAGAATTAAGTGTTTGACCCTGCACCAGTTGGACTGAATGGGTTTCCTATAACTTCAGTGGTGTGAGATCTAGACTGGAAAAGAGAATTTTAGAAAGGATAAAACCCTCTTGCTTCAGAATGTAAGAAAGGCTTTAACGATCAGAGATGAAGAAAATATTTTTCTGACAATCAATCTCATGCGATGGATATTTCATCTCTATTGTATTAATTTGGGCATGAATTAGTCTTCGTCTTTCTTTTCAGGGGTAAGCTTAAAAGTGCTATCAAAATCTTCGTCACTAAAATATAAGTCAGTAACAAATAGAATGGATCCAGACTACTCAATATTAAAGTACTGTTAGAAATAGTAACCAGTATATGCTGAGAAAAATCAAAATATAGGGATTTCTTATTGTATCTAAAAGAGTATTGTACATCAACTCAAGCCAAATTGAAAGCAAATAATTTCTAAGGTACTTTAATGTATCTTATAATAATATATATAGTAATATATGCTATGTATATATATACATACACACACACACTATATTATATATAGTAATATATACTATGTTTATTTCTGCCGAGGCTGTAGAAATTGAGTGAATAGCAGAATTAATGCTACATATTCAGATGAAACTTGCACAAATGATCAGAGCATATTTTAAAGCTAACCTCAGAAGTCTCACCTACCCTTTCACTGGAAAGTCATTAGTGTCATTATGCCAACTATTAGATATGCAAATATGGGTTTAACTCCAGAGAACTTTAAACTGTTTTTGTTTAATTTCCACTGTTGCCTTAGTGTTACTTCCAAGTGTCTTGAAGTGTAATGTATAAAAGGAAAAGAATCATGAAATTTTTGTAAATATCAATAAATTTCCTACTGCTTTTTCTGTTCTAATGTTTTCTTGGCATGCCAAAATGTACATGAACAAACAATTGCAAAGCAGAAATTATTGCTTCTGAATTATTCTGTAAATTAATGTGAAAATAATTTTCTGGCTATTCCTAGATATCAGAATTATGGGACTCAGTATGAGTGAGAAAATATGGATTTCTTTATTGAAAGAAAAATAAAATTTAAATGTTGTAAATTATATTCTTAATGATCAAATAATAAAAGAACATACTTTCATTTTATAACATTTGCTTATAATGAATACATATGTGCATCCTATACATGCACACACATTTGAGTATCTACACTTTACATGTTCGCTTGAAGTCAGCTACCCATAGGGTACGGGTGAATTATTATTATATGAGTGAAAAACATTGTCTAAAATGAAGACTCTCCCTAAACATTGAAAGTAAGCTAGATAGAAAAGAAGTTTTAAATTAAAAAGAACTTAGTCTTTAAATATTCTTAATACTTCAGAAACATGATTTTTCCTCAGGAAAGTTCATGACTTTATCCGTGACTGAATTTTAAAGAAACTTGGAAATTGGGAAAATATACGTCTATTTGTATTAGATAGCACACTCAGAAGGTGATGTTTTATAAATAAAGAAAAAATTCTACCTTTTGGACACCAGCTTTTTACTAGCAAAGCTGGAGACTATCACTCTTTGAATTAATCATAAACAATTACATATAGCATCATACACTGTTCTTTAGTTTCTCCACAGAAAAGGCACAACAATTTCCCTTTCAAGCTTGGAGAGTAATTTTTAGTGCTACTTTTAACATTGTGACTGAAACCTAAGATTACAGAAGATTGCTGCTGGATATGGCTGCTGCTATTAAATCATTTAAGAATTTTTAGTACTGTTACAGATGGTTTTGACCTCACATTCCTTGAAATGTCTTGAACTTGGATAGATTCGTATGAAATGCTTTTCTAAAAAAAGACATTATTTTTCTATTATATTTAGATAGACATAGTGAAGCAGATTTTATTTGGAATGCACTCTGGATATTAAAGGTGGTATTGGGAATCTTCTCATTTAACATCAGAAGTTTAAATATTACTCATGTATCATGGAGAATTTCAAGTGTCATTGTAACATGAACAGTACAGCACAAATAGATCACCATGGCATGTGTATTCCAGTTCAAAAGAGAATCATTAACTTCTCACAACAAGCATATTTTATTAAGTTAAAGAACATGCATCTATCAGCTTCATAAGGTTTTGGTGAGAGGAGGGGGAAGTGAAGTGGTGGACTGTAGGTGCAAAGCAATAGCAATCCCTAGTCTTTTCTACTTTGTTTGGAGTTATTTGATTAGATGATCATCAACATTTTTTCTCAAGGCAACTTCTCCTGGAAATAGTTTTTTCTCAAGGCAGCCTCTCCTAAATTTTTTTCCCATGAACTTTAGGCAACACCTTTATGTATATTACTTTTAGTTCCAGGATCTCATTAAGATTCCAGATAACTGATAAAAGTTTCAGATTAAATCCATCTCTCACTTCATCTGTTTTTAAATGGATACAAATCATGATATTGAAAAATTCAAAATTTATTTTTATTTTCTGTACTTTTAACAAAATCTGCTTGTTATTCTGGCATTTGTAGTAATAAGAGAACAATGCTCTGTAACCTTTTCATAGATATAATGCATTATTACATTATAAATAATTCATAATAATGAATCATATGAATTATAGAAACATAGAAAAATAAGGATTGGATGGGACCTTAAAAATCATCTATTCTCAACTCCTCTTGCCATGGGCAGGGACACCTCCCACCAAATCAGGTTGCTCAAGGACTTGTCCAATATGGTCTTGAACACTGCCAGGGTTGGGGCATCCACAATCTCCTGGAAAACCTGTTCCAGTGACTCACCACCCTCACAGCTAAGAATTTCTTCCTAATATTTATCCTAAATCTCTCTTTCAGTTTGTACCCATTCCTCCTTGTCCTATTACTATTGTTCCTGACAAAAAGTCCCTCTCCAGCTTCCTGGTAGGTCCTCTTTGGAGGAGTCTCCACATTACCTTCTCTTCTCCAGGCTGAATGGCCCCAGTTTTGCTTGTCGTCATAGGCGAGGTGCTCCAGTCCTCTTACCAACTTTGTGGCCCTTCTTGGGACTTGCTCCAACAATTCCATGTCCTTTTACACTGGGAACTCCAGAGCTGGATGCAGCACTCCAGGTGGAGTCTCAGAAGAGCAAGTTAGAAGAGGAAAATTGCCTCCTTTGACCTGCTGGCCATGCCCCTTTGGATGGAGCCTGGGGTTCCATTGGCTTTCTGGCTGGGAGCACACACCGCCAGCTCATGTTGAGTTTTTCATCAGCCATCATCCCCAAGTCCTTCTCCTCAGGGCTGCTCTCAACCCTACAGCAAGGTCTAGGACCTTGTTCTGTTGAACCCCATGAGGCTGACACAGCCCAGCTCTCCAGCCTGTCCAGGTCCCTCTGGATGCCATCCCTTCCCACCAGCATGTCACTGCCCACACAGCTCAGTGTCATCAGTGAACTTGCTGAGGGTGCCCTCAATCCCACTGTCCATGTCACAGGATGTTGAAGAGTATCAGCCCCAGGACTGATCCCTGAGGGGCATCATATGAGAACTAACAATGAATGGATGGTACATTGTCAAGTTGACTGTAGGACAATGAATTATCAAAGAACATACAGAACAAATTAACACAACTCATCAGCAGGTCAAAACCCTCCAAAAAACAGAAAAGTCTAAAGTTTGTATATTGGAGACTAGCAACTCAAATTTGCCTAGAATGGAAAGAATCACAGCGATGAATGAACAGACCAGAAGTCTTTGAAGATTTGCACATTCTCAATGAAAATTACACAAAGGACCACTAATTATTACTTTGCAAAATGGATAATACAGGGTAAGAAAATACTATAGTTTTCATGTGGTTACTGCTACAGATAATGGAGGCAGCAAGATGAGAAAGTTTCATTGAAGTTGCATGCTGCTTCCCTGTTTTATTTTTAAACTCTGGTTCACATAATTTTTTTACAAGATTTTCTTTGTAGATTTTTTTTAACATGAGAACTATGCTATATTAATACCCTTATTCTAAGGGATCACATTTGTGTCAGAGATATCAACAGTATAGTTCAATATTGTGGGGTAGTCTCATCCATATTTCATTTTGTCTAAGAGACAGCTATATGAGCCTGGTTGTTTTGAAGAAGGAAAATGATAATATTTTAACTGATATTATTGCTAAGCCACTCTTCATCATCTTGGAAAGGTCATGGAGAACAGGAGAGATACCTGAGGACTGAAGGAAAGCCAGTGTCACTCTAGTCTTCAAAAAGGCCAGAAGGAGGACCCAGGGAACTGTAGCCTCACCTCCGTCCCAGGAAAGGTAATGAAACAGCTCATGCTGGGTGTCATCTCTAAGCACATGGAAGAAGGTTATTGGGAGTAGTCGACACAGATTTTCTAAAGGAAAATCCTGCTTGACCAATTTGATGGCCTCCTATGATGGAATGACAGGCTAGATGAGGGAAGGACAGTGGATGTGGTCTATTTGGACCTCAGCAAGCCTTTTGACATTGTCTGCCATCCTCAAGGGTAACCTAAGGAAGTTTGAGCTGGTTGAGTGAATAGTGAGGTGGATTGAGAACTGGCTGATTGGCAGAGCTCAGAGGGCTGTGGTCAGTGGCAGAGGGCTTGGTTGAAACCTTTCAGTTAGCATTGGTGCCCAGGAGACAGCACGGGGTCCAGTCTTGCTTGACTTATTTATCAGTGACCTAGATGAAGGGACAGAGAGTCTCCTCAGCAACTCTGCTGACAATAAAAACTGGAAGGAGTGTCTGACACACCAGCAGGCTGTGCTGACACTCTGTGAGTCCTGGACAGGCCAGAGATCTGGTGGAGAGGAACCTAATGAAATGAAACAAAGGCAAATGTGGGGGCCTGGACCAGGACAGGCTGGGGGCCAATCTGCTGGAAAAACTGAAGGATCTCAGCCTGTTTAGCCTGGAGCAGATTGAGTGGAGAACTGACCAATACATGCAAGTATCTTCAGGTCAGGCAGCCAGAGAATGGGGACATGCTATTTTCAGTGGTGCTCACTGACAGGATAAGAGGCAACAGGGACAAACTGAAATACGGGAAGTTTCAGCTGAATATGAGGAAGAACGAACTTACTCTGAAGGTGACAGAGCACTGAAACATGTTTCCAGTTAGGCTGAGGTGTCTTCTTCTCTAGAGATATTAAAAACCTGCCCAGATGTAAACTTTTGCAACCTGATCTATGCCAATCCACTTCAACAGGGGGATTGGACTAGGAAACCTACGGAAGTCCCTTCCAACACCAACCCTCTGTGATTCTGTGACTTCATTTTCTTTCACAATTTTGCTTGTGCTGAGCAAGTTTGACAGTACCTGAGGCTTAGATTGACGTTAAATTGAAAGTACCCAGTCAGGCTTTTATTCACAATGTGACAGTCTAGAAGCTCACAGGACTTTGCAGTTGAGATTCTCTATGTCTATTATTAAATCCAACACAGTGGTTTATAGACCAGAAATCAATAATGGTCTTCACCCAAATGCCATTGTCCATTGCAAAAATTCATAAGTAAATATTTTCAGCAGAATGATGAAGTGGAGTAAAACCTCTGGAGTTCAAAACTTTTTACTTGTTACTTCTATATAGAATTGATTTTATTTTTGTTTTTAAGCCACCAAAAAAGCCTTTCATGTCTTTATTAGGAAGAGAGAGTGTTTTCAGTGTTATATTGTTTAAGAAAGAGTGCCAAAGGATAGAAACCTAAAAAGCAAGCCAGAACCTTTGAAGGACTCTGTCATTTTCTCATAAATTCTGCCTTGAGTGCAAGTGCAAAAGAGAATCACAGAAAGAGCAGAGCTTTAATTCTCCATGTAGACTAGGGATTTTGACCTAAAGCAAGATTGGATCCTTGTGCTCCTTGTGGAAAGATGGCTGGGGGTAAAATCCGACAAAGCTAAGAAGTTATATTCACATTCTAACAGAAGTTGTAATGGTACAGAAATTATAGGGTAAAATGCAGTTTATACTCCCTGGATGGAACACAGTTGGTATGCTCCATGATGATTTCCCAACAATAAGCACCTGCTAAGGGGGACGGAATGTAGGTTGGAGCAGAGTGGAGACGCCCTGTCACCATGCCACATAACACCTGTCCAACAGTGGAGGGAGGAGACGTGCTGCTGCTGACCCAAAAACTGTGATGAAATCTCTCTCCTTAGATGAACTTGGCTTATTGTAGCCTAATTTTAAGATTAACACACACATCCACCCCAACGTAGCCCACCTACACTGTACAACTATCCCTCACTGGGCACATGCCCTGTTTTTCCACCAGTATCTTTAAAAGAGAAATGAGAGAATTTTACACCGATTAGTAACAATGGGAGGCAGGACTAGAGTCACCCGAGCTCTATCTAAACATAAAAAAACAGTATAAGAATACGTCAAGAACAGAGGAAAAGTTAGAGAAGACACCAGCATTGTTGCTGGGATCATTCAACAGGCTGAACCTTCTTTCTCCCTCATAGGGATGCCTGTTGGGTAAGAACTAAACCCTGTGCATGCTGACGACTTTTGCTGGGGATTCGAGATAGCGATTTGAACATGTGCTTGCAGTCAGATACTGTCACCGGCAATCCTCAAAGCTTAACCTGTCACAAAAATACATTAGTAAAGAGTGTTATGCTGTAATAAAGTGTTGCTGAGTCCTTCACAGGTGCTGGCAATCGCTGGCAGTGGGTAACATTCTTGAGTAAAGTGTAAGACCCGCTGGAGGGTCATAAAGTGGAAGACGTTCTGAGAGGCCTCCCCTGTGCTATTGGTGTGTCCCTAAGTCAGCCAAAGTGCCCTCCAGTCCAGCAGCATTGCCCAGTGAAGGGCTCCCCTAAAGGGTTCCCCTAAAGGGTGCTGACAGACTGGTCAGGTACAAGGTACAGTGCCCCTTTCCTGGGGCACTGACAGATCAATCAAACACTAAGGGTTGAGGAAATCTCCTCCTCTTCACACGAAAGCTTCTTCTTCCTAAAATAAAAAATTCATTGTGCATTCTTGTGCATTTCAGCTTGTCCAGTGTGTGAAATGTTACATTAAAGTGGTGATCCACACTCTGCCTCTGAAAAAACATAGGTTCCCATCCTCATTTATACAAAGGGCTATTTCATTCACCATCATATATTGGATGTGAGTTAGAAAAGGAAAATAAATTTCTATAGAATCATGCATAAATATTCATGGCTATGTATATGGATGCACCTACATACATATATACATATTATAAATATAATATTTACTGTCTTTTAAATTAAGCTTCTCTCTGTGATATTTAAAATTTGGGGCAAAAAAGTAATGATCTCTATCTATTAAAAGTGAAGTGAAACTTTGAGTTTCCGTTCTTTTGCCTTAAAAATATATTTTCAAGTTTCAGTCAGCTTTAGTGTTGACCAAAGTGTTTGACAGAGTTTTCAGCTGAATTTGTTCTTGTTATGAAATGCTGGACTCACATCTACACTGAAGGTAGGTGTCATGTATTGTTTATTTGCTGTCTTGTAGATGAGACATTTGAAAATAGAAAATGCACAGGCTCAACAAACCAGCCATGTTTTTTCCACTAAGAACTTTATCTTTGTCAGTGCAAACATAGATAAAAAACATCAGAACTGGAATACAAATATTTCCTTACTTTTGAGCTTCTGCCGCAGTTCTCAGGTTCTCAGTTCAAATAATCATCTTCCAAGTTTTCCTGAGAATCTGTTTAATAACCCTCTCTGAGACCACCTCTTTGAGTTTGTTATTTACCATTGTTTTTACCGTTTTAGGAACATAAAGCAAATTTCTAACTATTAGCAGGTTGTTTTACAGAATTCACTGTTGCATAAAATTTTATATATTTAATGTGTCTTTATTTTAGTATTGTCTGCAAGACAGAAAGCTTTTCCTCTTGCTGAAACTAAAAGCAAAGGACATTATTAGCTGAGCATGGATATTTTAATAGGACATTCAAGTCTTCATATATATTCAAAAGTTTAGTTCCCAGAGGCTTTATTTTTAATTTATCTTTAATATGAATGTGTTTCATTATTTTAAATCCTAGCAAGTATAGAGGGACTCATAAAGAAAAAAAAAATTAACGCTGTTGTCCCTGTCACAAAATGAGCAAGTATTTTCTGTCATCCTTATATATTATCTTATATTCTCTACATGCTATAACTCAATGGGTAAAACATTTGATGCTGCTTTTAATGATGGGGCTGGAAGATCACATCTTTCTTTTTAACTGGTAAAAGATTCCGGGCTCAATTCAACATGTAATACACAGCCCTCCTGATTTTGCTGGATTTTGGAACATGTCTTAAGTGAGCTTTACATTCCTACCTCACAAGACATGACCTCATCCTTATAATGAGCACCGGACAATTTGTTTCAGTAATGGGTATAATGGCAAAAAGCCAAGGAGGTTAGGGGAGAATCTTGTCTGTTATTTTTGTCAACCTAGGAATAATGTAAGCTTTGTACAACATACAAAACATCACTTAGGAGCTGTGCCTAAACTGCTAAAGATGAACTCAGCTCTCTGCTATAGGCAGAGAGCTCTCAGTGAGAACACTGGGTATAGCCTATGCATGTCTGAATTTAAAATTTCTTCTAGACAGTATTGTTTTGTAGTGTTTTTTTCTTGTTCCAGTGGGCTCTCTCTCAAATTCTTTCCCTTTAGTCTGACTGAATGAGATGAATTTTTATTCCATTAGTACACCAGTATCTTTACTTTGGTTTCTCAGTCAAAGCATTTCAATTGTGAGCTCCTTTAGTCTGTGAGCACTTTGGAGTAAGGATTGTTTTTCAGTCTGCATTAAGTGCTCGGGAGTCTACTGTTTTTTAGACCCATGGTATTCTAGATTTTAAGTAATACATGAAAACTTTATAACTGAGCATTGATATAAACAATTGCAGTTAGTTGATGTTTTCACAAAATATTGTGTAGTCTTAATTTTTGTATTGTCCATACCTAGGGAAGATAAGTAAATTTAACATTGGAAAGCAAGAGAAATAATTACTAATTACAAGACTAATTATGACATTTATAAAAGTAATTGACAATGATCTAAAAGAGAAAGAAAACTGTTTTGACTTTAGTTAAATAGAGTTATTTTCTTGTTTTTATAATGTTATGTGACATACAGATGTCAATGTTTCGTCTACTCCTGAATGAGCACAATATACATTCATATATTTATATGAATATATCTATATATATACAGGCAAAAAATGCAGCATTTAAAGAAAAACAGTTTAAATTTTATAGGATTAGAGAAAATATAATAAAAAAGGAAATTATAGAAGTGTTCAAAATAATGTATGATTTAGGGACAGCAAATAAAATCATGTCTTCTGATAACTAGATGCAACAGTTTATAGAACTGAAAGGCAACCCCTTCCAAGTGAATAGAAAGGAAATAAATATATACACAATTCACCATTAGCTTGAGATAATTATGCCACAACTTGTCTTTTAGGTCAAGGTTCAATAGGATTCAAATCATCCTAATGTATTCATGGACAACAAGAATAACTATGCTTACAAAGGAAAGTCACAAAGTCAATGTGACAAAATTATAAACTGTCATTAGAAATGTAGGAAAAAGAAAAGCTTCTTACATGTCAGTCCACAATCATATATTAGTGCTTGTCCCATATATGAAATTTGTTATTGTCAGGAAAAACCTCACATGACTGGACTCCCAAAAGTTTCGCTTCTGGCCTGGACTAAGAATTATTTCAGAAGTTCCCCCTCCTGATGAAAATGTTCTAAAATTTTACTAAGAGTCATGAAAATACCTATTCATGTATAAAATCATAGAATCATAAAACGGTTTGAGCTCAAAAATACCTTAAAGATCATTTAGTACCAGTCCCCATGCCTTAGGCAGGATCATCTTTCCTAAAATCAGGTTGCTCAGGGGCCTATCCTACCTGGCCTTGAATGCTTCTAGGGATGGAGCATCCACAGCTTTTCTGGCCAACTTGTCAGCACCCTCACAGTAAGGGATTTCTTCCTTGTATCTAGTCTAAACCTACTCTCTTCTAGTTTAAAACCATCCCCCACTTGTCCTATCAACACATGCCCTTATAAAAAGTTGCTCTTCATCTTTCATGCAGACTCCCTCCAGGTACTAGAAGGCAATGCTAAGGTCATCCTAAAGCCTTCTCTTTTCCAGGCTGAATGATTGCAATTCTCTCAGTCTTCCCTTATAGGAGAGGTGCTCTATCCTGCTAATCATCTTGGTGTTCCTTCGTTAGACTCATTCCAGCAGGTCCATCTCCTTGTCCTTCATGTGCTGGGGACCCCAGAGCTGGATGCAGCACTCCAGGTAAGGTCTCACCAGAGTGGAGAGGCATAATTATGTCCTTCAAATGGCTGACCATGCTTCTTATGATTCAGCCCAGGATAAAATTGGCTTTTGGGCTGCAACTGCGCATTACTGGCTCATGTCCAGCCTCTTATCCACCAGCACCTCCAAGTTCCTCTTGTAGGGTACTCTTGATGTTTTCATCCCTCAGCCTGGATTGATACTGGGATTTGCCTCAAATCAGGTGCAGCCCTTTCTCTTGGTCTTATTAGACCCCATGAGATTCCCATGGGCCCACCTGACTTGTCCAGCTGTCTCTAGATGATATCTCACCCTTCAAGTGTGGCAACCACACTCTTCAGCTTGGTGGTATCTGCAATTTGCTGAGAGTGCATCCCTTCATCTATGTCATTAAATAAGATAATAAATAACACTGATCCCAATACAAACTCCTGAGGGACACCACTCATCACTGACGTCCATCAGGATTCTGAACTGTTGACCACTACGCTCAGGACGCGACCATCCAACTAAATCCTTATCCACCTAAAAAGAATACTTCATGTCTAAAGTTCACAAAATGCCTCTCAGTCCTCCTACATGTATGCTGCTTTTGCTGGATGTTGTGGTTTAGGAATGGCACTCCTGGGTTTAGTGTCCCACCCCCCGCCAAGATTATCCCAAATCAGATGCTGCTTATTTGCTCCCTCCCTCTCCCTTACCCCTTCCCCTTCTCATTTTGGGGATGGACTTGAAAACAGGAAGCATGAAAAGGTGATAAGCATGGGTTGAGATAAGAATTTACTGGAAAGAGGAATGAGTTAAGAAAATGAACATGTAACAACACTAATAGCACAAGTATACAAAAAGAGAGGTCACTGCAGACTCCAGGCAACAATGCACAATTGTTCCCTACACCACCACACCCTTCTTCTCACTGTAATGGTGATCTGAGGTGGTATGAACAACAATCTAGACATACTCACAGGGGTCCCAGCCCCTCCTGCTCAAAGCTACTGAGAAAAATTAACTCTCTCCTGGCCAAAACGAGGTCACTGGATAATTCAATACAAGAACATTAAAAACATTCCATGAGGAGCCTCCTCTTTTCCTTGAAATTTAATTTTATTCATATTAAATTGGAATTTCTAGGATTAAAACATGGCAGAGAAAGAAGGAAAACAAAATCTTTACAGTTCAGGAGGGTGAACAGACTTTGTGCACCTTACCATCAAATTTTACTTCTTTTTTTCCCCCCTTCTCATTTCTCTAGTCTATGTGAGCTCAGGTCGTGCCGGGCTGAAACTTTCAAAATACTCAGCCAATTAAGGTAATTCTGATGGTGTGTACTCATGGCAACTGTTGGTATAAGATACTGTGAAACTTGTGTAAGTCAGCATGCCAAAAAGTAATTGGTGGCAGTATTCCAGAAAGAATTAAATTCACTGAGTAGCTGTTAATAAGATTTTTACTCAGGGGTATTTCTCTCTCACGCTCTGTGTTAGTAACCCTAACAACAGAACTCTCCCTCATGAATTAGTGAAATAAACTAGATAAAACAATATAAATGGAACATATAAAAATTTCTATTAAATGATACGAAGCTTAAAGATTTTCCCTAATGCCTTCATAAATTATAATAGAGCATTTCACATACACGTAGGATGCAGAGGTTTTGATGAATCATTTAAGAAATGCATATGTGTATGTTTGCACATGTATGTACATGCATACATGAAAGAAGGAAGCTGTTTTTGTCTCCTATATCACAGTCACAGAAGCAATCCACATAATGAGGAAGAAATCATGTACAAAATAGCAGTAGAGAATTACCAAAGACATTATTCTTCAACTGCAACATGGGCTAAAGAAATAAGCATATTACAGGGAGTGGCATGTAGTTCACTTGAAGAGTATGGACTTTGAGAATTTTGTAAATCCTCTGTAGATCAGAGTTCTCATTTCTGCCCTGAAGATTGCTCATTAGCATTTGTAACTACACATCCTCATTTGTATCCCTCACATCGTCATCTCAACATCATAACCACCTAACAACAGTCATAAACTTTCTTTTCTTCAATCAAAAAGGAATTGAAATCCCATATTTAAATAACTTCATTTATGAAAGTGCTATACTCTCCTGACTCCATTACTCATGAAGCACCCACAAGCAGACTAAACTATTGCATATAATAAGATCAACAGTACTAGAGATTTGGTTCAGGTTGTTCTGAAAATTCTATTATACTAACCATGGGCCTTCTGTAAACACATTTTTCTGAAAAGCTTGAGTCAGTTCCCAGTCAAACTGTGCCAAAAGATATCTTGGAGGAACATGTCAGCAAGTACTTAGAAGTAATCCTCACATCTTTCCTCCAGTAATTCATTTTGCAGTACCCTTTCCTGTCAAACTGGAGATGAAAAAATTGCCCCCTCTGCACTGATGAGATTGATTTCTTTTACTGGCAGTGTTGTAACTAGTTTACGCAAAATGAAATCTGTGTCACAAAACATAAACCACACAGTATCACTGAATAAAGGAGCAAAGTGTTTATACTCATGGCAAGGCCTTTTTTTGAGTAGGACAGAAATATCAAAATAATGTTTCCTAATGTGTTGTTTAACACATTCTTGTCTGTTTGTCTGGCCATGCAAATAGCATGTTGTGTCATAGCTAAATAGTTTAAACTATTAAGGCTTACTCTAAGCTGGTCTAAACATATCGCAAACTATAGGCTATGCCATGAGTAATTTTCATATAGCTATTCATATTTTTCTTCTGGAAGATGCTTTACGTTGCACGAACTACATGGACCAGGAAATCTTTTCTAAAAGTTAAGAGAAATGTAGAAAACTGAACAAAAAGTGTCAACAAATTTATATGTGTATTATGCGAGTGTTTGTAAGATTTCTATGTCTGTGTATGTTTCTGGCGTGGTAGCTCCACTTACATGCATCACCACTAATTTCAGTAATCTTCTCTATAAATGATCCATCTGTAGCACAAATAGTACAAAACTTACCTAGCATGAATCATGGAGAAACATGTCAACCTCTTCATTTTAATGAATCTTTCTGTTTAAAACAGTGGTCACTTCAGAATTTCAAGAAAGTCAGAGAGGATTTCTGGTGTTCAATGTCTAGGGATGTCAGTAGGTCCACTCTACATAGAGAAGTTAGGAAAGAAGAGAGGGATCTTTTTTGAACTGTTGAGAGAAATGGTGAAAACTGAAGAAAAAGCGTTATCAAATTTATATGTGCATCCCTCTACTTATGAAAGTACTATTTTAATCTAAGTGCTGCATAAAATCAAGACGGCAGGGAAAAATAATTGTGTACTAAATTATGCTTTGTTTGTGACACTGGCTTCATTCTGATTTCCATTAAAGTGAACTTTCCTTATGTCTGTCTGGAAAAAAAACATGAGGAAGAAGAAGGATGCTACAGATTTACCTGAATTCACTTGTGCATCCTACTTATCTACAGAATGAGACTTCAGCTTGTCTCTTCAGCTTGTACTACGACAGCTGTTCAACTCTCTATGATCATGTAGTGTACTGAGTCCCATTATTCAGTGGTTAAGAATAGGATGTCAATGAAACATTATATTTACTTCTGTTTTGTCTGGGCTAGAAACAAATATTTCATTAATAGTAACAGGATGAACTTGAATATGTATCTCACAAATTACAATCTTGATGACAATTCTGACTGCTCAAGCTTGTCTACTGCATTTTGACTAAAAAATTCTGCCTGAATATATTCAAAAGGAAGGCAAAGATAAAATAAAATACTTACTTTCGACACTTCAAACAAAACTGCATGGTTCTGGAAAAAGATGCAATTCCAGTATGACTTTTTAAATAGAATACATTATTTTCAAGTTGTTTTGGCAAGGTCACTGAAACATTCCTCTTGTGTTAGTGGTCTTTAAAAAACTTTGGTGAAGTGATAAAAGTATGCTACATATTCTAACAGCAAATAAAGGCTGGTTCTTATCAAATGAAAGGATGTCAAAAATTGCAGGACCTCTATGAATGGAAAATTCCTCCACGTATTTGGGTGTCGTAATTTCTGAGAAACTGGCAACTAAGTTCAAATAATTTTCAATAAAAAGGGAAACCTTTTTATTGAAAAATATCTCTTTCCTGGTTAGTACATGTGTCAGTATATATCTATGTTTTTTGTTAGGGTTTTCTTACAAGCCTGATACCTATGAATAAGAATCAAATAAATTTTTCTTACAGACCATATTAAAGAAACACTTAAGCCTTGAAGAAATTCAGTGATCTTTTTTTATAGCCTGACTTATAGTAAGTGGAGTACGACACTGCGGGTTGACCTAAGTTTCTGGTCCTGTCTCTGGTTTCCTTGGAGACCCTCTGCAGGTCACTTCTTCACCCTTTGTGAATCATAGAATGATTTGGGTTCAAAGGGACCTTAATGGTCATCTATTCTGGCATGTCTCAAATGAAAGAACAAGATAAGATTGGATATTAGAAAAAATAAAAATTCACTGAATGAGTGGTTGGAATAAGTTGCCCAAGGGGGTGGTAGAGTTACTGTCTCTGGAAGTGTCCAAGTGACTTCTGAATGCGACACTTAGGGATATGGTTTGGGGGCTATTATGATCATGCTGGGTTGACAGTTTACTACATGACCTAGAAGATCTCTTCCAACCTTGATTATTCTGTGATCTATTTCCAAAATATTCTGCCATAGAACGGGCAGCTTCCACTAGACCAGGTTGCTCAAAGCCACAGCTAACATTTCCTTAAACACTTCCAGGGATGGGACATCCACAACTTTTCTGTGCCACCTGTACCAGTGCCTCATCCACAGTGTTGGGGCCCCAGAGCTGGGTGCAGAACTCCAGGTGAGCTCTCATGAGGGCAGAGTAGAAAGGCAGAAGCACTTCCCTGGATCTGCTGGCCATGCCTCTTTCGATGCAGCCAGGACACAGCTGGCTTTCTGATCTGCAAGTGTGCATTGCCAGGTCATATTCAGCTTCTCATCAACCCACAGCCCAAGTCCTTCTCTGCATCCAGCCCCCTTCCTCAGCCTGTATCCATGCTTGGGATTGCCCTGGCATGTTCAGGACCTTGCACTTGGTCTTGTTCATGTTGTCATCAGTGGTACAAATTTGATGTATTTAATCCTTAATTTCCTTGCCTTTTGTTAGTAGTATGTGAAAAACAAAAGCTTCAGAAGTTCTGACACAGTCCTTCACCATATCTGCCACACTTTTTTGCATTTTGTGTAAACCTTGTTGGATAATTCAGCTTCAGACATGGCACTCTCTGAACCCTCTATTTTGGCAGACACATTTCTGGTGACTAAATAACTGTCTGAAATACATCACTTGGATCCATTCTGATTTGCTTCTCTGTAAGAATCCAAAATTAAGTATGAAAAGAATAAACTGTTCTGAGGATCATCTGACACAGACTGGGAACTACTGAAAGTTGTCAGGAAAAACTTTTGGTTGGATTTAAAAAAAAAATTATCTAGGAACAAACACTTTGAGTATTGGCAGAATATCCAATGCTAACTGAATATTAGTTTTTGATTCTTTATTGCAAACAAGTGAATACAGTCCTGAAGAAAGACTGCTTGGTGACTGAAGTGATTGATATTGGCTAACCCAAGGTGCATTTACAAACTATTTTGCTTTACAAATTCTATCTATACTATCTTTTCTTATTTGAAATGTAGACATTCTCTGTTTAGCAACTTCATTTAACTTTATCAGTACTTGAGGAAAAATGCAGTTGATCTGAAGACAACCCAACATCCTTCTTTGATTGTTTTAAAGGATGCTGATAATGAAGTTTGGTAACACTAAGAGTTCACCTCATTCTTTTTCTTTCCATTTGTAAAATTTCCTTCTCTATTATGCTTTATACTCAGTTAGTTTGATTCTGTCTTTCTTTACCCAGCCTTGGAAATACATTTTAAATTTAATTAATGGAAACTAAAACCAAAACTGTGAAGTAATCTCTATTTTTATATGTATCTTCCATTTTAAGAAAAAAACATTTTCAAAAGAAGTTAGATGGTATAAATTCCCTTCTAGACAAATTTTATGCATCACTCACAATTCCTTACACTCCCTATTTTTAATCCTAATTTCAGGTAAAATGCAAACAGAAGGCAGTTATTCCCATTTTAAAGCTTACAGACTACCATTAAAAGAAACAAGAACACTTGCCAACTCTTGGCCACTCTGCAAAAAGAAAATCATTATGGACTAGAATGAGCTGCTTTTTACTGCAAAATTTTCCATTTATACTGGCAGTTCCCTACAAGTAAGTGCTCATAAAGTGTGTCCATGATGAGCAGTATGGTTTTCAGTCACAGGCTGACAATTTGTATCAAATTTTGAGGACCAGCAGATGGTGCTATTGCAGATGGCTGTCTTGTTTGATTTTGTTTAGTTGGGGTTTTTTTTCTGACAAAAACTGACCATAAGCTCTTAAAACCTGCACTTATTGTCAGTCAAGGCCTCGTGTTTTTCAAAAACTGTGCATGATCTTTCTGTATAAGGCTGTGTATCCAGTGGTGTTATTTTCTTAAAGATATGTTATGTATTTTAGTCATATAAGCAACCTGATATTATATGGTTCAAGGAAAGTATTTGCGTTACTGGAATGGAGAGCTAGTACTTAAAGAAAAAACAGTAATGTGCTCCTGCAAAGACACAATATCCTGGTTCTATTTGGTCTAAATAAAGCAGCTTGAAATTACTGTAATTGGAAGTGTTTCATTAAACTCTCTTAGGTATAGAAATGTAAAAGGACTGTGCTTCCAAGCACATAGCATAAATTTTCTCTAGACAAGCAAAACACAAGTGAAACATCTCAAGACAGGGGCATCATTAAAGCAATGACAGTCTTTTGACAAATGCTGTAATTTTACAAAGGTACAATGCTTTTTGTATGTTGGAGCAGAAATTGGTCATTAGCTCCAGTAAAAAGTTGGCAAGAAAAGGAAGAGAAAGTGGCCAATGACTTAAATTTAAAAATATAATAAAAGTTACAATAAAATGATGCAGTGATTTTTCTTGATTGATACCAAGGAAAATATAAACCTTCACCTTTGAATTTTATTTTTGGAACCAGTTTCCCCATTGAACAAAGATCTCTAGGTGCCTCTGTGATCAAGCTGTTGATATCCAGATACAGAACCTGTGGCTCAAGATATTCAGTGAAAGAAGGCAAGTATGAAAGTAAAATTAAAAAAAAAAAAAAAAAAAAAAAGGAAAAAAGAAAAGAAACAAAAACTGTATGTAATCCTGTCCAAACTTTAGTTTCAGGCACCCCATCCACCATCCTGTCTGTGCTTTTTTTGTTGGTTTTTTTTTTTTGGTTAGGGAACAATGTGTAACCCACAACTAACCATCTATGAAAATGATGGGCAAGGACAACAATGGAAAGCAATATATTTATTTCCAATATCCCAAAAGAGATTTTGTATCCAAATCAGGCAATATGGTAAATACGATAAAGTGCTAATAATTTTAATTGAGATGGAAATTTATATGCAAAAAAATTAAGGACATTTTTCCAATTGCTTAAAAAATAAATTAAATGTAGCCTGGTTTATCCCAGCCTTTAATGTCTCTTTTTAGACAACTAGAGAAAGATCTTTAAACAAAGAAATCACATTTCTCCTAAAACCAGATTAACTTGCCAATTCACTTTACACAGCTCACTGAACAACTGCTAAACAATGAGAGGTTTTGGGCCAAGCAGATCTAACTTAAGTCTGAGCTTTTCAATCCAGTGCAAACATGCTTAATATTATCTGGTCTCCTGTATTTCATTATTCCAGTACAGGTACCAGTGTCTGTGTGAATTGTGTGAAAGTAGAAAAGTTCTGCCATTTCATGACCGAGGACTGACGTTTCCCCACCTCAGTTTTCTGCCTCTCCTCTTTGCTACTTCAACACTTACTGCAGACATTCAGAGCAGCCTTGGTTTCAGGCATACAGCAAGAAATGAGTGATGCAGCTGGCAACACACCTCTGGTTTTTCAAGCTTTGATTGCACTCTAGGGCATATGAAACACAGGCTCTTAGCAACCTTATTGCCAGACAGTTGATTGTGCCAAAGGAGGATGGAGGAATCAGAGGACCATATGAAATGGCCACACAATTAGGGATTCAAAGAATCAGAGGAAAAAAAAGTCATGTAAATGTTTATGTTTTGCTTTTTGGTTTGGTTTGGGGAATTTTTTGTTGTTCTGAAAACAGTATCTTCCTAGAAAAAAACAATGAAAAAGGAAGGCAGTTAGCACAGTTAGGGATTAAGCACATCAAAATGGCACTATGTGATCATAAAGAGCAAGGGTCCTTCAGTGTAAAGCAGGAAGTAACCTGTCTCACTATTCACTTTCAAAGGAAGTTGTCCAGTCATATGTTGTCCTGTCTCTTAATGACAGCAATTTTAAAACTCAAAAGAAATTTTTAATAGTTTTGATTAAGTCATCCAGGGTATTCCAGGGTTGTAAAGACAGCGATACCTAACACGGATATGCAGTATTTCAAGATCACACTACAGAGACTAGATATAGGAACAAAATGAAAAATTAGACCCTGCTTCTCTGGACTCCACTGAACCCCCTTGAACTGAGAATAAGCCCAGGAAGAAGGGCATTGCATCTTCTAACACAATGCTGTAGATCAGATGTAAATACATTGCCAGAAGGGATATTTAGACCATTCTCTCCACTTCAAAAAAAGTTACTTTTGCAGGTGTCCCAAAGAATTACCCATAGGTAGTGTCTACTGTCTAGGCCTTTATCTACATCAGCAAGTTTTGCCACCTTACACTTCCTACTTTATCACTACATGGTGCAAATCTGATTATTATGCTCATGTTCTTGCTTGCTTGCTTGCTTGCTTGCTTTCAACAAAAAAAGAGCATTTTCTGGATCCTGAGGTTTTTGAGGGTTTTAAGTCCACAGTCCCTAACAGTTCTTCTCAATGTATCTGTAGTGTGGTGCCTGCACAGAAAGAGCTTTCTTTGGGAAAGACTTTGTGGTAGCCTAGATCTCAGGAAGGCCAATAGACTTGGCATTTCTGCGTGTTTCAGTGTCTTTACAGGGGTGCCTTGTCAAGGAGATGATAGCTGGACACAGACAGAATGATCATCAATAAGAGCATTTATTAGAGTCAGCTGTCAAGCTGTTAGACTATGATATGTTTAAAAAAAAAATCACCGAGTGGTGAGCTATGAAGAAAAATATTTTTGTTTGTGCCGGAATGACAAATTAGTCATATATGCATTATTGTTGACAGTTCTCTGAGAGGAAAGCCTGAATAATATTTTAACACATAATATTACACATTACATGCATTTTGTATCCTTAACATTTTATTGCATGCAAAAAGGAAAGTAAAAGACATTAAACTCAATCATTCCATGAAAAACAAATATAGAATTATGCCACACCTGTTAGTCAGATAACAAAAAATAATTGAAAAATGTTTCATTAACATACTAAAAGACCTTTGAAAAGCAACAAAAGGAATTTATCATGGTGCTTTAAAAAGTATGTTGATAATTTAAGAATGCTTTAAAATACTGAACAATATTTTCCTGGAATTAAAAAAAAAATAAAACCAGTGTGAAGAGAGTGCAAGCTGTTTATCATAGAATCACAGAATAGTTTGAGTTGGAAGTGACATTTCAAATGTATTTTAGGACCAATTAGTCCACCACCCTGCAATGAGGAGGGACACTTGCATCTAGATCAGGTTTCTCAGAGTCCAACCTTTCAATGTTTCCAGTGACAGGGAATGTACCTTCTCCTTGGGCTTTATCCCTGTGCTTATGGAAGCTCTATCCCCAAGCATTGCTATACTTCATTTTATTCTCCACATGTCCAGAAGGAGTTGTTAAAGGCATAGATTACATGGGTTGTGTTTTCTGTCCTAGAACACCTGTACAGCAGCACAAAGAGAGAATACTGCTAGTGGTGCATTGGAAGTGATGGCATGTTGGGCCAATTTATGCAATTATATGCATAATTTTGAAGACTCATGGTGTCCTGGGGGACTGTCCCCTCTGCTTCTTTCAGGCTCTGCTCCTTCTTCCACAGGTCTTCTGTTTCCTCTCCAGTGCTGGATCCTCTGTGTTCCTCATTGCTCACTCAAAGTTTTCATTTGCACTCCCTGATCTGAGTCAGTCTTTGAATGCTCTGAGGGGTTTCTGACAAAGACACTGATCAAGAAAGGTATCACGACTGTTCAATGGGGATAAAATAATGATGAAATCTATCTACAATTCTATTTCCTCTCCATACTTTGTCCCCTAAAAAAGGTTCTCTTACTGATATGTAGAAGAACAAAGTATTTTTCTTCCTTTCACTTTTTAAGTGCAGACATTTTCTCCTGTGTGGCGATCTTAGTTCCCAGCCACAGGGAATGGTGTTTAAGAGGAGTTTAAAGCTATAAAGAACAATTTAAAGAACTTATTACATATAATGTGGTTAAGGCTGCAATTTTTATTCCTGAGAGTGTTAATACTTTTTATTGTCCCTCTGCTGCCTAATTGCACACAGAGAGGATCTCTGTGGATTTCACTACATGTTGGTACTGAAAAGTATCTTGGGAAAAAGATCTGCATGCATTTTTTTATTAAAAATACTGAGAGCATCTACTAAGGTGTCCAAGATGTTTGTCTATAGACCAACAGACACTCTAACATAAGACTTGGTTGTGTTTCTGCTACTTAGCAACACATGCCAGAAAAGCAACCCTCTCTTCCTGCCCTTGCCTCGGTGCCAACTATGTTACTTTCAACTCCTTCTCAGCATGTTCATGAATGGTCTATCTGGGACCAATACACTATTTTAATAGATTTCTTTTTAGAAGAAGCACAGGATTGGTCATCAAAGCACAGATATTCAATTAGAAAAATATTAATTTGCTCTTGTGTTTTTGTTCATAGTGGCGAGGCACAGCTTTGCTGGCAGGGATGCAGCTGGCTGATTACTGCTTACAGTATCAACATTTAACAGTGACTCCAAAGTTTTCTGGAGCTGTATGCAAAACATACCTCTAAATATTATATAAAATAATAAACAGTAAATATAAATAATATAAACAGGAGACATCTGTAAAAGGAAATACTTCTTTAAAGAGTCCATATGCCCTTGCAAAACCATGAAATATTGGTCTCAGACTGAACAAAACCACCCTGGCAAGAAATTCAGGCATCATCGACCATCCATCATCAAATCCATCTTCTTTTCTTTGATCACTTTTTTCCGGTTTCTTTCAATTCTTTTCACAATGGCTGGACCACTTCAGTTTTTCTGCCTTTCACTCCTTCTTTATGTGCTGCTCTTCTTTGTTCAAAACACAACATACAGATCAGAAGTCCAGGTGACTCTGAGCTTCTGTGTCATGCAAGTCTCTTTTGAAAGGTTAAGTCCTCTAAGCAGTTCTAGATTTACTTTTCTCAGCCCTGACCTTATTCAGGTTGGCCTATTTCTTTACTTTTGCTGTTTATTAATCATTCACATCTCACGTTTACCATAATCTTAGTTTATTAATAATTTCATGCAGCGACTACTGTGTCTGCAATTGCCTTATGATTAATCCTACCACCTAATAAAGTCTTTCTTGGGTTTGGCAGAAATGGACAAATTTGGTTTGTTTTTCTTAGACAATGGCACGTGCACATAGAACATGATAATGTACAAGTAAACAAGGTATTGTTTCCATAATGTAGAAGATGAACGATATGGGGAAACTGAGAATAAGACTCTGGGCAGAAGTAGACCCTGAGTAGTTATGGAGCAGTAACTTTTGGGCAGTTGTAAGAGAAGCAGAAACCAACACAGACAGTGCTGCAGCAATGCTTGATTTGTCCTTGCTACATGTCATCCTTGTGCATGACTGAGGCAATTTATTTTATAAATGAAAGGCTTGGTTACACCTACCTGGGCTGTATTATGTGAAGCCACATTCAAGGCTACAACAACAAAAGTCAAGTTCTGACAAAAATCTTGAGGCATAAAGGAGGCATACAACAGACATAGTCACAATACCTGTAATATATGCCTTTAAAACCATGATTCATGACATTGGAAAAGAAGCCTCCCAGACTGGGGGGTCTCATCCCCTCCGATGTCATTCTCAAAAATTGCATTGTAGATAAATTGGACCCTACAGCTAAGAGGCCTCTGTTAGTACGTGTTAAAAAACAGAGGCGTCCCTTCAGCAGTCTCACACTGTGTGCAGTTGTTTCCTTTCTTTTCTTAATGGTCCTGAACTACTCCTGAATAGCATTCACTGAAAGCACCAGGAGGGACTAAAAAAAAAAAAAAAAAAAAAAAAAAAAAAAAAAAAAAAAAAAAAAAAAAATAGTGAAACTACAGCAATTCTCCAAACCTTGTTTATTGAATGTCAAGCTGAGAGCAGTTATTGACCCAGGGGGATTACAGTTTATTCAGGGTGCCAAGTAATTATAGAAGTGACATTAGATCATCATTTACACTCACAGCGTAGTCATGAATGACAATGTCAACTAAAACAAGGACAAATGAGAAAGAGCCTACAGTTTACAATATTCCTGAGTAGCACTGCACAGGGTGTAAGCAAATGAGAGTTGTCTGGTCTGGTAGCTGCTCGTTTCCATTGGAAATTACCACCTGCTGTTCTCAGTGGCGGTTAACACTAATATGAGAATCCCTGAGCCAAAGCAATAAACTAACAGCGAATGTTGTTTTCTGTCTTTTCACTTAGCTAACAGATAGAGGAAATTGCAGAAGAGACCTCTTAAGCAGAAAGCTTTGGTACTCAGCAAATGCACTCTTTTATCGGGAAATTCTGTAATAGAGTTTTGCAAAACTTGCAGTACTTGCCTAAATTCATACAAGTTATTCATTTACAAGTCAGGTAGCAGTCGTCTTTGCATGTTTTCCACACAGTGCTTTCCAGATTAAATTCCAAAATATGCAGACCCATCTGCTAGAAATATGAGAACTCCTCAAATTGGAAATACTCTACTGGTCTCTGGCATCAGCATAATCTCATTGCCTTTTACAGGTCTGCAAGCAAAACTGAATATCAAACCCAGGAACATTCAGTAAAAAAAGAAAGTCTTTCTAAAATTGTTAATGTCAGGATAGCCAACAGGGCTTTTGACATAGCATACCAGCTTTGCAAACAGGAAGGGCTGAAGGAAATTCTTGAATGTCATTAGGCTGTAGTCTTCCACTTAGTAAGATGAGACTGCTTTGCAAAAATATTGCTAAGAACCCAACCCTAGCAGCTGAAAGACCAGTGAACATAGGAGAGAGGACCATAGGAACATGCACAGTAACCCTCTCACTGCAGCTTGGACAGAGAAAGCCCTGTTTAGCAAGGCAGACAATCATGTAAGGAAGAGAAAATAACAAAGCACTCTGTCCACTTTATGATCAAAGGATATCAAGAAAAATTTTACACTGAGCTAGTTTTTCAGCTTCCTTTTTTTTTGCTTTACCCAATCTAAAAAGAAAATCAAGTAGTTGCACTTAGGAAAGGGTGCCTCTAACTGAAACAGCATTAATTTCACTTCCCTGCTTCTTTAAATTGTCAGTACGTCAAACCTTCTGAAGTAAAGGCCTTTTTTTTAAAGCTCCTATGGAAAACAGAAAATACTGTTCTTCTTCTGTATTTTTCTATGGCAAGCTCTCCTTCTCTTCGTTGTGGAAGATGGGTCCCAAAGGCAAAGGAAAGAAAAAAACCAGAAAAAAATTAAGGAAGACATAAAAGGAAGAAATAAACTGGTCAGCAAGTGCCTTGTTAGATGTATATTTATTAGGTTCATACTAATTTCTGCAGGCATAGAAGCAGTTAAATGCCTACCTGAAATTTTCAAGCTGCAAATCTCACCTACAACCCCATTTATATGGGTATTTTGTGAGCATATAAGTGTCTGTACACAATCACACTCACATAATTGCTAAACTTTTACTTGCTATATGTTTTACTTGGTATATTTTTGTTAAGCTAATCTTGTTCCTGAAAAAATAATTACTGTTGACTATATAGGCATTTATTAGGCCTATTATTAGCTGGAATACTGTGTCCAATTTTGGTCTCTCCAGTTCAAAAGAGGGAGGTGGGAATGAGTCCAACACAAGACGAGTAAGGAGCTGAGATAATTAAAGACTTGGTATATAAAGAAAGGTTGGAGAATTCAAGTTTGTAATGAAAAGGCCCAGGTGGACCTCTGTTTTCCAGTATCTGAAAGGAGGCTACAGATAAGATGGAGATACTCTCTTCATGAAGATGAATGACAAGAGGAGAAAAAGAATAGGAGCATAAGCTTCTTCAGGTTAAATTCAGTTTGTTTACAAGTTATTCACAAAGAGAACAACTGAGATTTGGGATAGGTTGCCCAAAAGAATCTGTTGCAAATATTCAAGATTTAATTTAAAAATCCTAATCTCAATAAGGCCTTGCTTTCACAAAGTTTTAGCAGATGACCTCCAGAGGTTCCTTTGAATCTAGATTTTTCCATGAGTTGCTATTACTCAGGTCTCCTTATCACAAATGGATATGATTATGTTTAGAATGAAGTCTTAAACTAGTTGAACCTACAACCCAAAGGCAACAGCATTTTCTTGCTTCTGCATGTATCCTTGGTCTAAAACAAGAGCCAAGTGGTCAGTAGTATAATAAGCACAACTGCAGCTAGCTGCAAGGAAATTTTTCAGAAGCTAAGGAAAGGGACACAGCACTGGAAAAACTAATGAAAACTGTCATGTGGAATAATCAAGTATTTGCTCTACAGTGGTGGAAGATAAGAAACTATAGTGTAGTTTCCTAGTGTTTTCATGCAGACAGTGTTTCCCTAAATCTCTTTATACCCTCAAGCAAAAGAGAAAAAATTAGAAGATATGCTTTTGCATTTAAAAAGAAAGGAAGGAGGAGGCAAGTGGCAGAGCAAAGGATAAAGATCAAGGATTACAATGTGTATTTGGAGATGAAACCCTGCTTCTGTTTTCCAAGAGATGATCACATACCTGCCTGTGTTCTTAAACAAAAATATTTTTGAGGTGGCAATAACTATCAATGTCCAAACCAGCATCAAGAACATGAGGTCGTTGTCTGGTGAGTATGTATGAATAACTCTACCCTTAGACACAGTGCATTTAGCTTATTGCATGCGTTTCAACACAAATAAGTGTTTTCTGCTGTTGATAATATGCTTTGCATTAAAAAAATGTTTAAGATAGTAAAGTATTACAAGAATATAATATGTGAATTTTATCCAACCACTGTGTTTTGTTCAAAAGACAGCAGGATTCCTGTTGTATTGAATCCAACACTGTTTCTATCACAAATTAATTAAAATCACTGCCCATCACAATTAATTAAAAGACAGAAAACCTCTTATAATGAGACAATTTGGGATCTTAACAATTGGTTACCATTAAAGCCAGGGTTGAATCCATCTTCAAAGCTCATCTCATTTGTGCATCTTATCTCAGGGAATAATTATTGCTGGATATAAAAGTTACAATTACATACTAACAACAAATAAAATGTTATAGTGGAGATTGAAATGCCTATTTCCTACAATTCAAGTATTCAAGGCATTAGTACTCTGAGACCAAGATTAAAATGGTAATATTGTCCTAACACTTTGCCTAAATCCATTTCTCCTGCAATGTAACTGTGAAGTTAGGTTAGAAAGCAAGACATCCTCATTACAGCATAATTCTGACACCTAATAGTTCATCTGCCTCACACAATGCAACAGTGAGAGTGATGTGTGTGCAAAGCTGCTGGAAAAATACAAGTTTACTCTAATGGATGTAGAATTTTACATCACCTTTGGCTACAGGAACTCAAGCACAAAAGAACAGTTCTTTGTGTAGGAACTACAGTGTTAGTTAAATAATAACCCCTCAATGAAAAACATCTAAAGTCTCAAATTCTCTTTTTCTGACAGTGCTAGAAAGGAAGCCCATTACCTTCAACAAAGCTGAGGAAGAATAAAATACTTCTCTTACAATATTTTTCTAAGTTAAGAAAAAATGCAATAACATCACAGTTTATATGCCAACATTGTTTCCCAGATGGAATAAGAGGAACAGGATTGTGTTCCGGAGCAGGTTGGTCTCTAAAATATTCATGTTTGTCTGTTTTCTGACAAATACCTCAAGCACAAACATATCATGATTTCTGCTAGGAACAAAGATAAGCTTTGCAAATATACTTCATATCTGAAAGCAACAAAACTACGTGAAATTTTGAGGGCTTTTTCTCTAAATTCAAAATTTCTATTAATCTTAAATCAAATGGAGTTATATAGTGAAGTTATATAGAATTTAGTGAACTAACTAATACTATTTCTTATTTCTGTTTCTCAGCTAAATTCTATATATTTTTTAATCAATCTAATGGGAAGACAAATTTTTAGACTGTTATGTGTAGTGTTCATGGATTCTTATGAAGCCCAAGACAGAGAACTCATAAAGAAGTTTCAGAGACATAAGTTTTCATGCAGCTGTAATGCATATCCTAAATTTCTAAAGTCTCCCTTACTATTGAAAAGATAAAATTGCAAAGAAAGTTTGATACTATTGGCTCAGGCTCTGCTGCCGAGTGTCTGATCACAGCTTCTTTCTTCATCAGCCAGGAGAACTGCCTTGTTATAAACTTTAGGAGTGCAAGAGATAAAATGGCCATTCTGTGCCATATTTTCATTTAAAAGGAGAAAGTGCCAGCAGAATGGTTTCACAGGATAACATTTCCATGACCACTTGTTTACTGTGCAGTTATGGGTTTATGTGAATATTCCTTTTGCACCTGATATTCTGTACTTGGTGTAGGGCAGGTATAAAATCAGACATGCATTTCCCAATAGTTTGGCATACAGGTTGCACCTACTTCTGTACTTTGACAGGTAGATCGATTATTCAATGTAAAAGGCAAAATCCTAATTTTGAAGGTGTTTGCATAGCTACATTGCAGTAGAAAAGTATTTATTTTCTTCGTCATAAAAAGTAAAGTTTTAGAGTGATTGTATATTTTTTTTAGGTCTGATACTTGCAGATAAAAATTGTGGCTTAAAAGTTGCTTTTTGTTTCGTTCCATGACAGTGCTGTTACTGATTTAAATAAAACTCACTCATATATGCTGTCATAACTATACAGAATTATCCAAAGCTTTCAAAGCTCCAAGGATTGCATGGGCTTTTAAAATTTCAGTATATTATATTGTCAAGATTCGTTGTGCATTAAATATATATATATATATATATATATATATATATATATATATATATAAAGTCTCTTTCTATGCTATCTTTAACCACACAAGAATGAAAAAAAAAAAATAGTTAACTCTTTTGTTTTAAGAAATGGCATATATTGTAATATTTTTACTTTATCTTCTGAAATGTATAAACACAGACAAGTCAACAACAGATTAATTCATTTCATTTTGTTGTTTGAGACTTGCTCTTGAAAAAACCAGTTTATTTTATAAAGCTTATCTGAAGAACTGATCAGATTTTATACTAATCTATGCCTTCAGAACAGTGAATAGTGATATATCAAAGACACTAAATGGCACATTGTTTTCCTAAAATGTTTGCATTTGGCTCAGTAAGTCTATTAGGTGTCTGAAAATGCTTCTGACATCTTCTTAGAAGTCTTGTCTTCTTTTTTATTTTTTTTTCCCCAGAAGCTTTGGCCTTAAAAGGACTGGAATTTTCAGAGCTGTTAGACTGGTAGAAATGCTCCAAAAATAAACTTACAAATGTAAAATATTATCAAAAGTAGGACTATTTTAGCGAGTATATTTCATAACTAAATTAAAACTGATTCTACGGTAATCATATATACATCCAACATTCAGTCTCTGGCTGGGAACATGCTGCACACAGGACTTCAGATGCATCAGAAACCTTTATTTATTTTTTTCCTGTCTACCTATATAATCAAGAAAGCCATAGGAACAGCAATCTCACAAGGATTACAGAGGATGAGGTCCTAAAGTCTTGAATTATTTTCTTTATATTTTTTGTTTGTTTTTTTAAAGCCTGATTGCTTTCCAGATTATTTTTAGTGTTTCTTGGAATGCGAAGACTAAAACAAACCTTAAAGAAATTCTCATAAGAAATAGAAATAGACAATTCTGTCAATTTTTTTATAGTTAAAAAAACACCAACAAACAAACAAACAAACAAAATAATATTTTTATATTCCTGGTTTTATTTTTTGTTCCTTCTTATCCAAAATAATTTCCTCCTCTCCAGCCATATTTCTATTTTTTTTTTAAGATATATCTTAACCACCAAGTATGTGCTTTGACATATCCATATTCCCTCTTAATTATCTTCTTTTGCTGTCTGCATGTAACTAATTCTGATTTTTTGGGCTTTGGTAAAAGGCCTTTTAAAAATGATGTTTTAGTGCTATTGAGTCAACAAAGAGAAAAATGTCTGTGTCTCTCAAAATACTGTGTTCAAACAAACTAATAGCATAGCATTAGAAAAAACCAAAAATACTTATCAGATAAGTATTAACTGCACATTAGGGAACAGATGAAATTATGGTTCTGACTTGTCTTTTAGAGAAATTTTTCTAGATACATAAGGGAAAAAGTCTACTCACCTGGCTCTGACTATGCAAGCAAGACAGGAGGAAAAAGCTGTTCCTCTTTTTTGCTTTATACGGGTGGTTAAAATAATTTTTCATATATAGTTCCATCCTCTACATAAAAAGCTACAAAATGCAATAGGAAGCTTCATTAATACATCTCGGTTTTCTAGAGCATGGTGGAGGAATGCCAAACAGATTGTTTTTAAAAACACAAGATCAGTCTTTCTTGTTCTCAGTTCTGCACTTTTCCCTCATCTCCCTGCCCTCAAAAAAACCCATGAAATTTAAAAATAGTGCTATTTTTCTTTTTAAAATTTGCATCGCTTATTGAACTCTCAGAGTTTATCTCCTTGCATTTTTCTCCACACCAGGAGCTCTGAAACCTTAGCGATATTTTCTATTTCTAAAACAGTTGATCACTTAACTGCAGGAATTGCAATTTAGAAGGAGCCATGGGCACTGTCCCTGTCTCAGCAGTGAAGGGAGGCAGGGCAAGACCTGTCCATGGAGGGAGTCAAGGGGCTCCCTTCACTTCTCTCTGCATTGCTCAGCAGGGAGGCACCTCTGCCTTCCACTGATTGGTAGGGAATGAGGCCTCAGATACTTATCCAAGTCTGCTTCTGAATAACTTCAAATTCTGGGGAATTACACTGGAGTCAAAACTTGAAGTGACACCTGAGGCTCTGAGGACATAAAAGGTCTGAGCCTCTGCCCATCCCTGGTGTGCAGGCACTTCCCAACCTCACTGCTGCCTTCTGCAAAGTGTGAAGCAACACAAATGCCATCTTCTTTGTGGGTAGTTTTTTCCAGACCTTCTTTTCTGTTCTCTATTAGGGGAATACCATATTGCTAGGGTAGATCATATTATGATGTGTCACCTAGCTATTTATCTTCTTTCTTAAGCAGAGAAGTGAATTCTGGATCAATGCTGGATATGTTGGATGTGATTTTTTTCCCAACCTATCCCTCAAGTATAATAATAATAATAATGACATTAATAATAATAGTTTTTGTCATCATCATAATTACTTCTACTATTACTACTGCTTCTGCTACTGCTACAACTACAACAATAATACATACTTAGTTCCCAAAGAAGTTTCACAAACAATACTGCATCTAGACAGCTCTACAAAAATGTGTTTACTTTTGGGCTTAAAAGCAGCAGCTGAGCAGTAAATAGAAGAGAGTTTGTAGAGGAAGAACAAATGTGGTACGAGGAAAGTGGGATAAACTGCAGTTTCTACAAAGAGAGTCATGACATTTGTCTATCTTACTGGAAAGGTTTTTCACCTTAAAAGCATTCTGGAAATTGAGTATAGCTCAGAAGGCTGTAAAGACCAGGTGGAATTTACAGGGATTTGGATATGAGGTGTTAGAAAGTCTGACCATCTCAAAAAACCTCTGCATTTATGTCACTAAACAATGCCCTGTGGGCTTGGACTGTTCTCTTATGGCCCTTAAAATGCTGACTTCAACTTGCACTCGAGTCAGTTTGTCATCAAAGAACTCGTCAGTTCAGAAGTGAACTCTGCAGGAGCTGGGTCTGTAACAAACCTAAAGTGGACCAAGAAGGACAATAGTTTACCTGACTCAGTTAGGGATTTCACTTGGTGCCAGATCTGATTTCTTCATTTCCTCGCTGTGCATCTCTCCACCAGCTCCTGAATGATGCAGGCAATACTGAAATGAAATAATGCCCATGGGAGGCTGTGGTGAATAGTTCAACTAGCTCACCTGAACTATGTCATGTCTTTGGCAGATTGAAGTGGAAAGGATTGTCTGGGTTATCCAAGTATGTGCACTCATAGGCAACTCCATCTATTTCCTTTCCTAGACCAAGTAAAGTCTATCTTAAAATTAATTAAGGTTTCTTTGTAAAATCTATAGTAAAATATACCACTACGAGACCTTTCCTAGTTTTATGCCATTTTTCACTACTTTCATTTCCTTAGTTGTGATTTCCTTCAGAGTTCATGCTCGTGTTTCAATTATTGTTGAGTGTTGGCTTAAAATGTTGTGGTTCATTTTTTCCCAAATAATAGATGGGAAAAGGGGAAAAAATTATTCTTTCTGGACGTATGGTTGTATAAATATTTTTTTCTCAGTGTAGAAGGATAATTAATTCCTCCTTAAACATTCAAAAAGTACTCAGAAAGTAGTTTGTTTTTTTTTCTTTTGTTTCAAAATTAGATTGGCAATTTTCATATCCAAATTTTTATTTACCAAGCGGTCTCTTTTGAAAGAAACCTGTAAAAATGCAGAAAGGATACACTGTAATCTTTTAAATCTAGATGATTTTAGAGCACATAAGATGTGTACATACATGTACACTGTCTGTATAGAAGTTTGTGTCTTTGTCATATTATCTTCTGTGCTCTAATCATTTTTGTGCATTAGTGTTTTTTTGGGTTTTGGTTTGTAAGGTTTTTTTTTTTGTTTGGTTTTTTGTTGTTCTTGTTGGGTTTTGGGATTTTGTTTGCTTGTTTGTTTGTTTTGTTGCTGTTTTGAGTTGGGGTTTGTTTGTTTGTTTTGGCTTCTTTTTTTTTCTGAAGACTGTAAAAATTGAAAGAAAACCAAAGTTCTTTTAGTACAACTTCTGCAAAAGGAGATGTATGCTTGAGAGAGATGGTTCCAGCTCTCAGGAGGCTTTGTTTTTATATTGCTGAACATACAGAGCACAAAGAGAAGGATCTGTCCTCCCATATATCTTTTCACTCCCTATTGGAAAAAGAGAAAGTTTCAAATCACCCACTAAGAAGCCTGCTCAGTCTTTTTTTAACTTTTAAGGGAGGAGGAAACAAAGAAATTCAACTCATTCATTTGGAAAAGCTGATTAATGCTTTCACTGATTTTGAAGTGAGGAAAAATCCACTCAAAAGAAATGGGGTGAATTTGGAGATTCTTACTATCTTAAAAAGAACCAGGGGACATATGAATTCTCAACAGCTACTGTAATCCCAGGCTATTAACAATGGATGAAACTGAATTCTCTTGAATTTAAATTAGCTTAATATGTTGCCATAAATAGTTATAAATTTCAATAAGCACGTGTATTATAATTACTACACTAATTTTTCTTACTTAGTGGAGGAGAGACAGTCTTTTGTGTTAGTGGAGATGATCTCCACAGGACATACTTTATCAGACATCATTATTCTATTTAAAACTGGGACAAAAATGCTTATTTATTTTAGGGCAGTTCCCAGTTCCCTTTTAATCTCCAACATATCCCCATTGTATATTGACTCTACTTCTATTTTCCTTGTTCTTTTCCCCTTTATATAGCTGAAGTAGCTTTTACTTGTTAAAACAACCTTTTCAAGACATAACATTTCCATGATGGAGTTGATGATTTCTCTTTTTACACTCCTTATAGACTTCCTATTTATTCTTACTCTCTTACTGAAGAAGTAATTTGTCTAGTTAAGTCTGGCAATCTTTCCTCAATATTTTTCTGCCTCACTTGCAGTAAAAATGACAGATCTTTGGAGGTCAATACAAATAATTTTCATTATTATTTCAATTTCTTTTTTAATTTTGATTTTTATTTCTCTAAAAAAAAAAATAATTTTCTAATACTTTGTGTGTTTCTTTTTAGTTAATTTAACCGACGCAAAATCCAAATTCAGTTTTCCATAGCATCTTCCTGACTTTTCAGAAATCACATTTGTATTAGTTTGTAACTAAGCAGTTAATAATTTCCTGGTAACAGTGTAAAAGACTTAAAGATCACGATTGTCTCCAACACTGTTAAGATCACGGTAGGACTTCACCCTCTGTAGAAACCTGTGCAAAAAAGCAACTGCTTCTCTGCAACCAACCAAAGCCCCTGCCCACAATATGCCTCAGAGAGCTGCACCACATCCCCACTGTTGGAAAAGACAGGATAAAACTTCCCCCTCCCAGGGGAGGTGCTTGGGTATTCCCAAGAGCACCCGAACATATATTAACCCTTTGAACTCTGTGCTTTGCAGGACCCCCACCACTGAGAAGAGGGAAGGAAAAAGACCAATGGGAAACCATCCGGACCCACGGGGGGTGATATCGCTCTACTTAACCTGTCTTTCATTCTTTTCCTCTCCTACCTGCCTCCCCACCCCTTTCCTATTTCTTTTTGCCTCTTTTTACCTCACATTTTCTATTAAATAAAATCCATATTATTGACTTGACATATGGTCTTGTTTGCACCTTATTTCGAGCAGAGGCATCTCTCTAATAGTCCTAATAATTGGATCTTAACAAGCAGAGAAAAAATCTGGAGGAGAAATGTTTGGTTCTCATTTCTAGCAGTGCTAAGCTAGAAGCATTCATTCTCAAATCCCTCTATGGAAATGCAGAATTTTCACTGAAGACACAATAGCCACAGTATTTACTTCAAACTCCTTTACCCATATCCAAGTCTATCTACAGGTAATTTTAGCTTTAGATTTTAGTCATATATAAAGGTCTGTAGAGACCAAGCGAATCTCATTGGTTTAGAAAATATACTCCTTGCATATATTTTATTATGGCAACTATCTTTGGGTATTTATATATTTATATTTACAGAAACATGAGATAAAATAAATAGAGATTGAGCTTTGCAATTAGTGATTTCTTCTTCTTCTATAAACCAATGATCTGAAAACTTTGATCAATACATGCTAAGTACAAGTTGATCTGGGTTATGTGTCACAGTGACACAATAATTAATATTCCTAATAATAATTTAATGTGTTTCTCTACTTGTCTATAAAGCACTGAAATGGAGTACTTAGTTTGTATAATGTTATCAAATTGTTTCATTCCTTTGCAAGAAAATCAAGTTATCTCACCTTCATCTATCACACAGGACAATTGGAAAGCAAATGTAAATTTGAAATCGTGTAAAGGATAAAACCTAAAATATTTACTTTATCTAAGAATTACTTATGTGGAAAAGACCAGTGAACATGGAATTCTTGCAGCACAGTATACACAATCCCAAACTATTTTTCTGAATGAAGTACAGGTTCAAATATCTGAAACTGAATATTTGGCGCAGTCTTTGTCTCTAGATTCTATTTATAGCATGGACACATTCATTTACTTCTTTAAAAAATCACAATTTTTGATTTTCCTGAAGAGTATTGATTCCAAGACTTCACAAGACCAATGGCCCGGGTGATCAGCAGCAACAGGATCTATCTAAGTGAAGCTCACTCTGTCTCTCACAGACATGGGAATAAATGAAAATGCTAGATTATTAAACAGTAAATTTATATGAATAACAAAATTCCTAATAAATACACATGAAAACTCATAAGAACACAGGCACAACTCATAAGAATACATACTTAGATCTGAGATTCAACATTTTGAGTCTTTTTTCATACATTTTGCCAGGCAATATGACAAGTACTCATTTTGTTATACTGAATGCCTTTTCCTAAAGATATTTGCAGTGCTGTTGATAAGCTTTTTCAGAAGAATGAGATAACTTTTAATATTTTCAGTTTTCTCGGTTTGAAAAATATCCTTTCAATTCATTATTTACACTATATATTTTCAATGACAATACCCCAGGGGTACCAAAATGCACAAATATTTTTTGGTTTTGCCTGTATTTCCCCCTTAAATGGTCACTAGCTTACACAGATCAGCTAAATAGGCAAATCTTATCTGACTACTTCACCTTTGGTAAAATAGTTCCTTCTGTTAAGGTATTGGCTTCCTTTGTGTTTATAACTGGGCCCTGAATGTTTAACACCTACCTTAGGGGTTTCCTTAGGAATTTGGCCCTTACAATAAAACCTTTTGTAAAAAAACAAACAAACAAAAAAGTGTGTGATAAAATTGTCTCTGTATTTTTAAAAATTATATAATCATTGTACCTCTCTTTTTCTAGCATTACTACCCACAAAGGCATTTAAGTCTTCAGAGCTAAAGTTTTGTGATTTATGGTATTTCTTTCACATAAAAAAAATTGGTCACTCTTGTGCTCCTATTCAATACTAGTAATTCAGTATACTGTTTCCTAAATAATTTTTAAAATTTTACAAGTTAGTGTTAGATGGTGATGAATTTACTTAGAAACATCTTTTCTCTATGTCACATTATACTGGGGAAAAAGATGCTGCTGGGCTCAGCTTTGTGTGTCTGAATCTGGCCTGCAGAATTCTATTGCATGATAGCCAAAACAGTGAGAGAAAATATTCCTGTGAAGCCAAATGGACAGGAAATATTGCCACAGAAGAGCATGAACTGGAGCCAGCAGTGAGTTGTTAATCCTCAAAGAAGCCTCTGAATAACAAATAGGTACATAATTTTCTCTGACACTCACACAGAAAAAAAACCTACACTTCGAACTTAGGGTGTTGAAACCTGTACATTCAATAGCTGAGCTACACAATGCACTCAGTAAAATAAATAATATATGAATAAGTGTTTGGATGGATTGGTTAGCTCACTATGGAGCTGTCATCCTTGGCTAATGAATCCTGACCATTTAATATTTCCAAACAGAAGAGTTTGAAATGGAAATTAAAGAGAGACAGGTCTAAAGCCCAAGTTATTCTAGCAGCAGCATGCTCACTGATAAGTTATTTTATCAGCAAGTCACCACTTTTGTGTGTTACTCAAACATTTTGAAAAATCATGTTCACATACAGATGTGTCTGGATTAGGAGAGTTTTCTCATCTTATGTGTTATGAGTTATGTGTCACTCTTTGGGAAAGAGAAGAACATATGTGATCTTTGCCTTGACGGAAATATTACACTATCAGAAGCAATTACTTTGTCACTGTAGTTTGAAAGGAGAACTTTTTTCCTCCCTATGAATCATTTGATCCAGAGGTTAGTTATTCATTGTTGCCCTAACTAAATCTGTATTTTCCATTCTTACTCAAATAATTTTTTAGTTGTCTTTCAAACTGGCTTTACATTCTGTTTCAGTGACATGTACACATCAGGGGCTGAGATCTGTGGGCTAAAATACTTTCTCATACCAAAACTAGGAGTAATTATTATGTTTAGGAATGTATACACATAAGTTAACATATTTATTTTTAAGACAATGCACATGTATGACAGTGGATTATGGATATAATTTGACTTCACATATCTTAAAGAAAATGGCAGGCTAAGTTTTAAGTATTGTTCCACAAACCCTGTCTTTCAACTTGAAGGAGAGAAACATGCATTAGGTTTCACATTGACACAAGTATTTCAAACACAGAATATTATTTGACTAGATAAAATCTGTTGGCTTTCAAGTTTCTCTGCAAGCTCCAGAGAATGAAAGAATCTGTGGTGTCTTGACCTTGGCTGGCTGCCAGATGCACACCCAGCTGCTTTCTCACTCCCTTTCCTCAACAGGACAGGGGGAGAAAATAAGATGGAAAAGCTGGTGCGTCAAGATAAAAATTGAGCGGTCACTTAGCAAGTTATTGTTGTGGACAAAACAGATTCAATCTGAGGAAAATGACTGATTGAAAAATATTTTTTAGTTTGATGGTGAGAAATAGACAAGAACAGAGAAAAACTAAAAAATAGGTAAGAACTAAAGCCTACTCCCTGCTCTTGCCCAGGTTAGTTTCACTCTCTCATTGCCAACTCCTATACATCCTCTTTCCCAAGTAGCTCAGAGGGATGAGGAGTGAGGGGCTGCAGTCAGCCCAATAGATCTCTCTGCTGCTTCTTCCTCCACACACTTTTCTCCTGCTCCAGTGTGAGACCTTCCCATGGGCTGCAGTCCTTCATGGCCCAGCATGGCCTCTTTGTAGGCTGCAGGTCCTTCAGGAATATCCATGTGCTGTGGAGCAGGCTGCGCAAATTTAAAAACGAAAACAAAACTCCAAACAAAACAAAGAAACAACAAACAAAGGAGAATAAGCACAAAGCAAGTGGCTCAGGTATGGAGAAAGAAGCAAAATAAACTATTTTCATTTAAAATGAGCAAAGAACATTAAGTGATGGATTTGCTTGCCTCACTGTTTTCTGTATTTAAAAAATCACTTAACTATCCGCCGAAGTTATTTCTCTAACAGCTCTGTGCAAATTAGCAAGTATAATTTTCATTCTTTTCCCTATAATCTTCTATTAACTAGTTATATGGTAATTTTTCTAGTATATATCCACATATTTCTTCTCCCTTGCATAATGTACTTTATACTTATTTTAGTATAAATATGTTATAATGGTTTAAACGGTTTTTTTTATCATTTCTCAATAATATCAGATAACTAGAAGATAATGTTGCATACAGTGACCAAAAATATATCAAGACAAAACTGAAAACTTAAAATTCTGCTATAACCTTTGACTACAGCAGTGATCTCTCTGTATTAATTTATGTCATTAACAAAAAATGTTGTGGTACATCCTCATTGTTGTTTTCAGTCTATTTAGAAAGATCAGAGAAATTTCTAAATTCCACCAGGCTGATATCTAGAAAGGATATATATTATTAAACTGATCTTAAAATGAAAAGTCTAGAAGAGGCTTCAGATGTCAAAAGCACTTTTTTTCAATGGGAGATATAATAAAAATTGTGCTTACACCCTGTGTTCAACTTCATAAACTTGAGCTAGCAGGGAAAATCAAGGAAATGTCTTTGCTTTTTTGCTTTTCTCAATAATTTTTGTAAATTGTCAGATACACTTTATAAATGTCCACGCATTGAAGGCAAAAGGAAAATTTAGCATGTGCACTTAAAAGGAATTTAGGCATGGATTTTCTGGGAGCCTAACTGCCCAAGCCTATCAAAATCACTGCTCATGAGCAAGTAGTAAGGAGCAGCAAGAAAACACTGCTAAGGGTGGACTTCAGCTGCAGACGAGCTCTGAAAATTCAATTTTGAAAAATCTGACATGCCAAAATCCCATTAACATTTTCCTTAAGTATGAATTTTTCTCCATGAGGCTGGCAGGAAAGTCTAGACACCAGTCTGGGAGATTCTCTCCCAACACCATTTTGGCATCTTCCCCATTTAAAGTACATGTGCAATCTTTGAAACAGAGACCAAAACCTCAATTTCTTGTTCTTAGCAGTGGGCTATGAAGCATTAAACCATTTTGTGTTAGGAAAATCTGTCTTCCCCTGCAATTGATGCCATCTGGGAGCCATTATGTAAAAATGGAGGGTAGGAAAAAATGTTTATTTGAGCCAAACCTGGACACCAAAGTATGTACTAAATGGAGTGAGCCATTATACTCAAAGTGGAACTTGCTTATTTACCTTCTCATCAGCTGAATGCTTAGCAGCTCATTTCTGGGATTAGTCTATTTATAAATAAAAAAAGAGAAAGACTGCATTCAAATGCAGAGATAATGTCTCACACTTAAACTACAACTGCAATTCCAAAGCAAAGTTGAGAACCTTGGAGTAGGCAGCTTTAAGCAGTCTGAATAAGTTTTAAGGCTTTCCTTCAGACACATAATCCAATGTATACATAATTTACAGTACACAAGAAATCACTGTAGACTAACATGATGTCATACAAACAGGTAGTACAAGGATAGGTCTTGCAGTAAAATCTGGAATATCTGACACATATGAGCCTCACTTCTGCCAGAAAGGATTCATCATGCATATTTTTTTGAAGGAATAGACTATTTTCTTCTAATAGAAAGCTGTGGATCATTTGCTGTTAAGAAAAGTAATATAAGAAGATAGTAAAAGAGAATAGACAGATCTGTGCATTTTTTGTGTTTATAGAATCAATCATAAAACAGCATAGGTTGGAAAGGACCTTGATAGATCACCCAGTCCAACATTCTGTGGGAAAGGAAGCCTAGATATAAAACCCTGTTTGATTGCATCTGGGCAACTTCTCTGTGGTGGGGACTGTCACAGCCAGTGTTTCCAGGGAATTACTGTTTTCACTGTAAAAAGCTCCTTTCTTATGTCCAGATGAAGCCTTTCCCAGTAGAGCTCCTACCCATTGCCATTTGTCCCTTGTGAAGAAGAAGCCTCTGTCATCGTTGTAGTCATCCTAAAACTAGTGGAATACTGTGATCAGCTCCCCACTGAGCCCGCTCTCCTCAGGCAGAAAAGACTTAACTCCTTCAGTCTTTCTTCCTAGGGCAGGTTCTCCAGCCCTTTGATCACTTTCATGGCCCTCCTTTGGACTCTTCCAATCTATCTTCATCTTTCTTCACTATTGGGGACCAAAACTGGACACAGTATTCCATGTGCAGCCTCCCAAGATGCACCTGGAATACCAATTTAGAACTAATTTACATAGTAGACATCATATAAGCAAGTTTCCAGCCCTCTGAGTCTCTGTGTTGACGTGAATCTGAATTTGCACCATTCTTGTTCACTCTGATGAGGAATTTGGTGCTTTTGTTTTATTTTGTGTTCCTTCACTATAATAATTAGATTTTGGATCCAACTGGGATTATCACATTGTACCTCTGTACTTTAAAGGTGCAATATTAGAAAATTACCAGACCATAAGAAAAGATGAGACTTACAAGAAGTTCTATTTGCAATTATATTAACTGTGGTGATGCATTGGAAATTAAGAAACTTCTCTTGATGCAGACAGAACTGCATGTCTTGGGTTACTTAAGATACTGGCTTTCTTTTGCTGTAAGAAGCACAGCCACCCAAGCACTTTGCTTCATTTTAGCAATTCTGCTTGGTTTTTTCCTAGTTAGATTATGTCTTTTAAAATACCCACAGAGCAGCCATAGTACCACTGCCAAACTAATCTAAAGGGGTCTCCAGCCATCACCATCAACAAATGAATTGCTGTAGAATAGAGAATACGTTTTTGTCCCCTACTAAAATTGAATGTTTCTGGCTCTATTTCACAGTTACCTAACATCTCACGCTGTAGTGAATAACTGTGTATTTGTCTATCTGCATAAAGATGTGCTTAAATGCACGCACACAAGTTAGTTCATGATAATCTCTCTTTTTCAGACTTCTATCGTAATGATCCTGGATCCCCAGCAGCTTCTGAAGTTTGTTTCAGTTTAGGTAGTGTTCAGCTTATTGAAGACACAAACACAGTCTGAACTTTACGTGCCTCTGGAGTCTGCAAAAGGCAGCTGCAGCTTTCTCAAGATGTTCAGTGCTTCCTGCTATGGGGCCTGATTCCCTCCCGAGAGCTGCACATGAATAAGAACTCAACCTCTGTAAACAATTGTTTCTTCTGCAAAAAAAAAGAAAAAATAGGATCAGCCTTAGGGATGCAGTGGTCTTGAACAGAAAGATACTCCTGCAGAAAATACAACCCAACAATAGAGATCAGAACAATGCCTTCAACTTTCTCCACTTCCTGCACCTCCATATCTCATTGTGATTATATGGAACTCTTCATATTTTTGAAAGCTGTATCCTTGCTGCAGAGACCTCCTATCACACATTCCTAAGATCAAGGAAACAGGAGAGTGGTTTTGACAGTACATTGTTGTAAGAGCCTTTGTACTTTTCTGTAGAATATCCTATTGATCTACACACTGCAAAGTTATACTGGCTGATGAGTGAAGTGTTGAGGAGTTAGCCCTAATTCATCTCTCTTGACTTACGCAGATAACCTGAGCCCAGAACTTTACCTTCCTCACTCCTATCTTGACAGACTTCTCTGATGTGTTTGAATGAGGGGTTTGGCCTACCTAGGCTCTCTCTGTAGTCAAAAGGAAGCGTAACTTCAATTTTCTGAATCTTTCAGTATTATTGAGTTGGAAAATTGGAGATTAATATACCTAAATTTTATTTTCTTTTCCTCAGGTAAGTGCTTTAAGTAAAGAGGATTAAATGAAATCTTTGGAGCAAAGCAGTGATTGAGATCCTAACTGTTCAGTGTTCAGTGCCAGCTAATAACCTCTGTTATGTAGAATAAAATGCTTTAGAAGCTTTCTTCAGACTTCTCAGGCTCTTAACAATGCTCTTCCTAAAGCATCTTCAGCTCCCAAGACTGAGCAACCAGGTTGGCCAAGTCCTTATGAGAAACCATACCTCTGTCCTGCAGTCCTTGTCAGTTCTGCACCCTCAAAAGCCCTTCTGGGTGTCTTCTTATATACCCTGGGCAAACCTAATTGTTGTTTTGAAGATTGAGGGTAGTGGGGATGTATTCTGGAGGGATGTCATTGCACAAATAATTTAGCTTGAATCTTTACTTTTGGGCAATTTTCCAGATACTAAACTATTTGAATTCAAAGTTCTGCTACAACTAGGACAGTGCAATGGTGGGTAGTGAAAAAGGCAGGTACCTAAATGTGCTGTGAAATGTTACTGTAGCCAGAAGACAGAATGAAGGTAGAAGCTCATCAAGGAGATGTAGCTTCATTTGGGTATTCCTCATCCTTATGATTTTTGTAAAACAAAACTGTCCAACCTTCACATGTAACATTTCTTTAAGTGTGCATTTTTTTTCCTTAAAATAATTTATATAAGTTTCTAGACATTAATTTAATTTGAGTCAACAGCATTATGTTTACATGGGAATCACAGAATCATAGTAAATAAAGTCCCAAGGGGTTATCTAATACATCTTATTGCCCAAAGGCAAGATCAACTATGACTAATATGACAACTATTCTTGACAGATTTTTGTCTCACCAGTTCTTGAAAACTTCCAGTGGCAGAAGTTTGCACGTTCTCCCTTGGCAGTGTATCTTAGTGCTCTGCTATGCCTATAGCTGAAAAGGTTTCTCCCAATTGCCAACCCAAATCTTCTTTGCTGTCATTTAAGCCCATTGCTTCCTGTTCTATCTGTGAGGAATAAATAGAAAGTTTATTCCATTCAAAAATTTTTGGGTTTTGAAAATTATAGTTTTACTCTATCTGAATATTCTCCAGATTTATAAGTAGCATATCTATTAATCTCGTCAACTATGATGCCTTCCACTTCTTCTCCACAAATTACCAGCTACCTTTTCTCAGAGAACTTAATCAGATTGCCTGATATCATTTCTTGCTGGCAAATCTATGCTGGCTGTTACTTCCCTAATTATTCTTTAGAGTTTTAAAATCGGATTATTGTTTGTTTGGTTGGTTTGTTGTTAGTAGTTTTTTTTAATATAATGATTTTTATGTCTATCTATATGTATATATAATCTATATTTAGCTATACCTTTATGTTACTAGGAACTCTGAAAGTGTGATCCATAATTTCCTGGTTTGTGCTTCCTCCTACCTCTCCTTTAACAGGTCAGTACTCTGATTTTTCCAAGTGTCTTGAAAATGTTCTCATAGATAAGTCCAATACTGTTTGAGCATGTTTCAGATACTCCTTAGGGGTTCTAGACTAAATTTTCTTTTGTTCAATTTAGTTTCAACAAAACTTCTACAAGGAGTCTCTAAGCAGTTCTTCTGTATTGAACTGAGTTCTTATCCTGCTGTGAATGTGGCTAGTCAGCCATCTGATCACAGCTAATGTTTTTCTAGTGAAGCCTAGAAACAAAACCTCTCATATCTCAGATCTTCCATCATTCTTACTTTCATTCCTCAATAATGTTAACTCTCCTGAAAAGCAAGTGATCTCTTCCTTCTAATGCGACGTTAACTATCTCAGCTAGGAATGAACATTTTCCTCATCGTGCATAGAAATCTCTGTGCTGATTTTTGAGATATATGACTTTAATAAGCTGATACTGAAAATCTGAGATGCCTCTTATGCTTGCTGACTGCCAAATGTTCCAAATGCCCCCAGACAATATAGCCACCTTTCTTCTGACAACTTGTATAATATATGAAATATTAGCCATAGAAAGCACCATGTGACATCAAAAGCTATTTTGCAGTATGGAAATGAACCAAATTAAAACTCACGTTCACTTCAACACTGTGTTCACTTCAACATCTGTATCAGCAGCCACCTGTATTTTCTGATGTGCCTGAAGCTCTGAAAGGCTCCCTGTTCTGTTGCAGTGGAATATCAGGGAAAGTAATCAGGTGGTGTTTCAGTCAACTCACAACTCAAGGAGGGACTGTGCCTGAGAACCTGATGGATCATGGGAATCAATCTGATTAGAGGACGAGAGCTGTCTTCCTTTTCCAAGAATAATGGACTCAAACCTCTGCTGACACAAAGCCTGGGAAATGAAGCAGCAAACTCTCTGTGAGAATGAGGGAAACATGGCCTTTGTTCTGACCAAAAAATTAAGTCCACCTTCTTTAATCGTACCTTTTTATTCTTCCTCAAAGTGCTGTCTACTCTCTATTGGACCCAGGGCCAGAGAAAACAGGCATAGGGATTATTCCTGAAGATGATTTTGAAATACTAATTTTATCTTTCTATTTGTGTTTCTTCCTGACCTCACCAGAAATATACATTACATTAATCCAATATTATTTTTCTGTCCAGTTCTTGAAAAGGGCTTAAGTCAGAGGATAGAAAGGAAAAAATTTCAGTCATTTTTGTTTTATTCATACTACTTTGTTTACCCAAGCCTCCTCATAAAAGATGTCTTTAGTTCTTTCTTTAAAAATGCAAGCAGGCTTATAGAGCATGATTTAAAATGAAATTTTCAAACAAAAGTTCAGAAGGATGAGCTCCCATTTAGGAGGGGAATATCATCAGAGCAGTGTTCTCAGATATTAATTTTATGACTTATTGAAAAACACTTCTTTGAAATCTGACAGTGTTTATGCAAAGTTGCTTTCCCCAGTGGATGGGTCATATCTTAAATATTTAACTTCTGTCTACTTTGTATTAATTTAGGATAAACATAGTGTGTGGTACAAGTCTTGATTTTATTTTATTTTTTCTGTGTTCAAAGACCTGAAGAATTCACTAAAGATTTATTTTCTGGGAAGAAAGACCTGCTTTTCATCATCTGGTTACTCGGGTCCCATAAAAAATTCAATGCTTGACAGAATCTCAACTCCTAATCTGTGTTGGCAAGGTAGCATTCAAATAACATAAACCATGGTTCTTTGGTGTTTTTCAATGGAACTTAAGTGGTCTATATTAATTATACATAAACTAGCATGCCAAGACTTCAATGATACTGAAAACTTGCCGCAACAAGAAAGATTTCAGAGAGAGAGAGAGAGAGAGAGGGACATTTGACATTCACTGCCAGGGTTCAGCACTCCAGAGTAGATTCTGTGGATATACTGTCTCTGTATATAGAAAAAGCAAGATTTGAGAGATTATTTTCCTAAAACCAATTAAACACAGTGAGTCTGAAATTTGCTGATACATGCTGAAGTTTGATGGTCTCCATTCTTTTGGTGCACTTTAAAAAGCTGGCCATGAAAAGATTTAAATAACAGCTTATTCAGTCCTATCTATGCTCAGCCAGTCAATCAAATTTCAATTGGTGGCCAAACTGTGAAGTAAGAACTGGATATTGTGTAATATCAGCAAAATCAAGATGGAATTGATGGTATTATAAGGATATGGAGAAATTCTTAGGAGGTATCTGTTAATACTGTTCTTTCCTCCAGATATTTCCAGTTTTAAGAAGTAATCAAATATTTTTGTTCATTGAGTGAATTATCCATCATGAAAGTGTAGTATCTGTAAAGTTCATGGAAAATATAATTTCAAATGTATGCAGTTCTAGATTTAAATGAAAAGAAGAATTTTAATTCAGTTTCTGAGTTATCAACTTCAAAGGCCACCCACAAAAGGTCCTGAAGACTGAGGAGACAAAGACCATTTAAACAACTGGTGATATGAAACTGGCATGGTGAGTAGGGTCATGCTGATGGCTCATGATGTATGTCTGTTCTGGCACATAATTATATAATAATTTATATACTAGTTGTCAAAAGCAACAAGAATATACAAACTATAATGCTTGTTTTTTGATGTGAACATAGGAGAATACGGCTCACTGGATATGTAAAATCCATCTTAATTAATCAGTATTACTTCCTATTTCAGGTTAATAATCAAGTGAGTCATCAATGGATTTGACTATTGCTTTACATACCTATGATATTTACCCAAATATTTTCAGTGGCCCTCTTCCGGACTTGAGTCTTGATTTTATTTGGAGGTGTACAGAATGCAATGCCTGCAACAAAGTATTTCCAATCTAATTGGAAGATAAAGGGATAAAGAAAGATAAAATACTGTATATTTGAGGCAGGAGTTGAAATAAGCCCAGTATCCTGATTTCACAATTGCAAACTAATGCTGCCTGTACTGTCTTGCATAAATCTTTGCATTGGATACATTCTTTATTCTTTCAGCTGTTCAGTGTAAAATCCTGTCCTCCTGCACTGGTGACACTTGAAAGGTTTTCTTCTTTCTCTGAGATGTTTCCTGGATGTTAGGAATGGAAATTGAAGCAGCAAAAATGTTTTTGCACACATCATTGCTGCTCAGTCATTTAAGCTCCTGACCTCACCCTACTCAATTAAGAAATCCTTGGAGCCTCAAGATAGCATCTGACTTGTGAAGTAGTGGGTGCTTTCTGCTTCATTTGTTGTTCATAGTACCTTAACAGGAAAGCATACTTCACAAATTAGGAAGACTGTGGAGACTGTGCTTGTGTCTATACGCACGCACAGCTCACATACCCATGCACACGTGCATGTACATATATACACACATGCTGCAGCTGAATTCAGTCTGTGTCTCTGCAGTTTGATAAAGACACAAAGTTTATCAAACAGTTTATGTCATATATTAGAACTAAAGGCAGAGGCACAATAAATTCTGTGTTTATGCACTTAGTGTAAAAATACGTTTTAATGAGTAACGTATTTTCATATGTAAGTGGGTGTGTGTCTAAATGTGTATGCACTCTGTAGATACAGATGATGGTGTTAGGGTCCAGCAGACACTTTTAGCTTTGAAAGAATGTGACTGAGCACAGAAATAACTTAGATGTAAAACTCACTTGGGGAGGGAAGAGGGATTTTTAACTTTTTTTTTAATAGCTAAGAATAGGCTCTGTTAAATGAATGCAGTTATGCTGTGAATAAGGGAACAGTGAGCTGAATATAATTCCAAGCCACATGGCAGACAATATGCATCCCACAGAGGAAAATGGTAACATTGAAAGGCTACAGCATTTTTATTCTACCTAGCAATTATCTGTTTTCGGACTTCATGTTACTAATTTCTCTTTCCACATCACACCCCTAAGCTCATACAATGGATAAGAACTCAAAGAAAATGCTTTCTCCTTTGACCACATGATTTTCTTCAAGAGCCTTACGCAGGATAAAGGATAAATAGAGTTAATTCATCAGAGATAATATCAGAACACTGAAAACAGAAATACCATTTTCATGTAAGGTTTTCTTCCTCAGTGTGTCAGCAACTTGGCAGAATACAGAATACAGTGATGGCAAGCAGGCAAGATGTGCCCCATGTTTGCAGCAGGTTGGCCTCTTGCTGGATAGGTGAGCTGCCAAAGGTTGATCACACAGAGCAGAAGTGCAAATGACCATGCAATTGTAACCCTACTGCACTAATGAGAACCCAAAGGCCACCTTGCCTAGAAACTTGCAATTATTGCTGCTGGATCAGGCCCCAAAAATGCTGCTGACACAATATACTTTAAATTACATGTTTATGTTCCAGGAAATGGTTCCTCTGGAGAAAACACTGAATGACCTCCAGACCATAAACCCATGTCCTCTTGCCCTTAGTAGTGATGGAATTGATCCCCAGAAGCCTTTTTAATCTTACTGTTCATCTCACATTTTACCCTTTCTCTATTTGAGAGCAATGGGATAACAAAGAGGAGTTGGAGAAGATTGGAGGCGACACTGCTGGAAAATAACTGATTTTTAAGAAATTAGTTTTGAAGAAAAAAAGAAAAATTCCAGTGAAAAGGGACAGCTCACCTTTCTGTTTTTCTTTTTTACTGAAGGAAATCCATATCAGTCTCAGCCTTGGACATCCTAAGACAATAAGAATCAGCTCAGCTCAGCTGAGCATAGTGCTACTTCACCAGCAGAATAATTTTTTTCTGAACCCTAAAGTACACGAATTCCTTCCTGTTCCTTTCCTTCATTTCCCCCATGAAGATTAATCTCTTCTGCTTCTTTTTCCTTTATATCTCTTTGTCCTGTCAAATCAACATGACAAGTTGGCAACATGTAACCATTATCAATTTTGCTCATTGTGCCTAATTTTTAAGTGCTTATGTTTTTTTTCCAGGCACTTCCCAGGTTTCCATTGCTAGAGGTGGGTCAGGAAGAAAATAAGTTGCTTATTCTTTTTCTTTATGAAGAATTTGAAATCTACTTGACTCTTAAGGGAAGTATATCCTCAGATAAGTATCACACTTTTTTTCTTCTAACCTCTTAATCCTTTTGGAATTATGAATTAATTCTGTCTCTCACACTGATTCTGAGCTATGAAATCAAAAAAAGAAAGATGTGATCCTTGAATTCAGAGACATATTTATGGTACAACTAGGAAAATATGCCAGAGCTATTACAGCTTTTTTTGTTACCCCAGTTGCTAAATCCAAGCTCACACCAGTGTTCACTGGGAGTAAAAGTTGGTTAAATCTGAAAATGGTAAGCAGCAGTGATCTACGTGGAATCACCACAAGAATGATATGCACAGCTAATAGGGAGCACTGTCCTACCTAATTAAGCTTCCCTCTCATTTGGGCTAATTAGCTTGCACACTAAACTTATGTCCCTAAGCTATTTCCAGCTCCAGACCTAACTTTTCAAGCCAGTTTGGAGAATTCTGCCCCATTGTATGTTGCACAGCTTAAGTATTGCTTGCAACACCAAGGTATACAGCCAGGTACCATCTCCTTGCTCTTCTGCTTTGGACATCAGCACACAGCCCTTTGGGGGCTTTTTGAAAACCTGTGCTTGGGAATGCTGCAGGAAATCAATGCAACCACCTGCTTGGCTGTCTCTACGGACAGAGCCTTACACAAGGTGTGCTACTAAAACGTAAATAATAAATAAGGTTCTTTCCCTGTGGACTCAGTTGAATGACCTACTAATGTAAAAGTGGTTTTAAGGATGCCTTTGTTGTGTATGTTGCTTAAAAATTATATAAAGACTGTCTTGAAAGGCAAAGTTGCAGTTCAAAACTAATCTTAGCTAATACTGAAAGGTTTTGTGGGTTTTTTTGGACTTGAATTTAGCTTTGTCATCAATTAACAAGTATCTTTAAAATGCTCAAAGGAAAATTTGTATCAGAGAAGAGAAAAAGGCTAGAATAAGCAGACAAAAGTGGATATCAATAAAAGTATGTCTGAATGTATGTACATGAACGTACATATATATGTACACGAGTGCATAAACTATAGGAAGCATCTGTAAAACCAAACTACAAATTTCAATTTTGGCCTGTGTGACTCCTGTTAAGGACAATCATTCCAGTAGAATGAATGTTGCAGCAGCAAAAGCAGTCTTATAACTCTCCAATCACTTCTCTAATGCCTGCTTGCCTATAGCCCTGGGGGAAGTGGAATCTTCACAGACTGTCTATACAAGTAAAGAGAAACTGACTTGTCCAGTTGTGCTTTTATTATTTTGTAGAAGAGGTTTCTTGGGAAGGGTAAACAGAAAGATTCATTTAGGCCAAGAAAAAATTCTTTAAAGGAGATAAAAATTAAGTTCCCCTACCACAAAAAGAAAATATAAGCACCAAAAAATTTTTAAAAATGCAGAAGCAGAAACATACTTAGAAAAAAAAAATACTGCAAAAGGATTTTGTCCTAAAAATTACCATTGAAATATTGAAAGTTTTTTGTTGCTCTGACCAGAGTTTAGCATTTTTATCTCTTTTCCATACCAGTTACTAAGATTTATCAAAATAAAAAGCAGACTGTTCTTGACATCAGAAGGGGTGAAATCCAGCTCTAAATTGTTGCCTGAATTTCAGTGAAATCTTTGGCAGTGGCAACATAATTTGTACAAAATAAGTAAACTTGCGAAAGTATTTATAGGGTCCTTTTGAATTCTTGTTTTCTGCAAGTGTTCTTTAAAATGCCAGGTAATGTTGTGGAAACCAATATCACTGTTTCACTGAGGCTCTAAGCAATGTTTTATTTCTCGTCTTTTAGTTTTAATGACAACGTGCTGCTTGTTGCTAATAGAGCTGAGTAAACAATCTATGCACATTTTATTCAATTACTTTAGTTCTTTTTCTTCTTATGGTAATTACCTATGAGAGGACAATGATTGCTACCATTTGTCTGTTCCTCCCAACTACTTGCTGATTATTCTGCACAAGCAACTTGTAGCCTGTGTTATTGCAAACTGACTGCTTGCAAGTACTCCTTTGGGTATTGGTGTTTGGTTGCCTCAAGCCAAGTACTTGCTTCTTTCCCATGATTGGATGATCTACTTTGTCACAAAACACACTCTATTTAATAAATTTATAGCATCATCCTGCAACATGCTCTCCAGACCAACAATGTGGAGCTACATCATGGTGATTGAAACCTATATATTAAATACAATCTGTCTCATGAAAAAATAAATCTTGATAAATATAGTAATTCCAAGGTTGATACACCACTCTCTGTGCAGGCATTTATTTAATTTTGCTGTTGGCCTTAACAATTAGAAGTGTTTCGTTTACCCAGGTTCCTGTCAAGACAATTTCAATTGTCATCAGGGACTGCAAATTAATTCATAATAAGACATTTAGCATTTGGCATTGTTTCTTTACTGGATTGTAATGTTTCTTTTTAGTCCCTGGGTTCACTTTATATGGAAAGTGCAATGGACAAACAGCTATGATTTGCATCAAAGCAAATACATTTCTGAAAGTCTTTTCAGGGCTGCTATTGTAGTAAATCTCTTCCTAGCCTTCTACTTATCGTAAACAACTTAATTTTTTAGTATCTATATGATTAACAATTGTGCAGTGCCTTTTGTGAAACAACATTTTGAACTATGGAAAGGTAATTTATTCCAAAATCACTAACCCATTTTTAAATTACTTTGAGACTGAGTCATATCAGAAATAAACTTAAGGCAATCTGGAGGATTTGGAACCTTAGGAGAGCATGTTGTGCAATCTGGCAGAACTGTGTATCAGTTGCCACTGTCAAGGTCACTTCTTTAGAGTCAACACCATTTGAAACAGGTGGCTGTTGATCTTTTCTGATAATACAGCATATAATTCCACATAGATGTTTAATCTAATCTACCATGAAATCACACTGGTAATTAAGCCGTAGACTTGAACCTTTGTCTCAGAGCTCATTTTTGCTGGTCAAATCTGGTTATTGGCTGAATAAACGTACTTCGGTTCACCTCAGTTTCTTGTGTTTCTCATTATTCCATTAGCCTGCTACCTAGTATTTAGGTTCCTATTTTGCTTCACAGCTTATTAACAGATCTGTCCTCTCAGTAATGGACTGTGCTGACTGTCAGAGGGTAAGGGAGGGCACAAGAGGAGTTTCTGAGGACTGGGTTGTGGGGCTGCAGTTCACCCCTGCACTGGATGATCTGTAGTGGATGCAACAGAAACAAATCTAACAAGACACAGAAATTACAAAATGCACAGACAGTTTATGATGCAAGGCCATGGTAACTCAAAATTCTTTAACAGGGGTCTGTCAGCTAAATAAGATCATGTGAAATAATCTGTCCTGCCATAACATCTAAGCAAAAGATGTAAGCTAAATAAATATCTCACAGCCTTTTGCATTTAGTACTTGCCATGTTTTCTACTTCAGACCCAAGAAGCTATTTAAGTCCAGCTCTGGTTTCTGTTTCCAGGCCTGGAACTCTCCTATACTGTAACAGTGACTCGAGTATTTACCTTCAGACTTCAGTTTCTTCAGCTATAAAAATTATGTTTTTCTTTATTATTTTTAAGGTGTTTATAGACTAATGAATGCAACAATTCATAAGTTACTGACTTTTGTCTACTATTTGACACCAACTGGACATTCTGCCTGTAGCATACCTCTGGAGATTGAACAGATTGTCCTTTTTCATTTAAGAAAATGAAAGGGATTAGACCAGATTTTGATATTAATTTTCTGCTATGTTATTTTGAGGTAGAAGGAATGTATTTGAAGTTTTATGGCATAGGAATTTGGATGTTTGAATTATCCATAATAGGAAGTGATTCATAGTATCTGGGATGATCTAAATAAATGAATGGAAGTTCACTTTAAGAAGTTCTTTGTGTTTTTAAGAGCTGAACCAAGTATTCCCTCCCCAGAAAGATGTCATCTTGGTCATACATTAAATGCCAGCAGCGGTCCAATCAGAATGTTCTTTATCTGATGGATACTAATGAAGAAGAATGAGAGGCTAATGTCAAGCCTCTCAGTGTTGTCGTTGAAAGAAAGAGACATGAACAGAGGCAGCATTTCTGAAGCAACTTTTAACGTCTGATCCCATTAGATTTTAGCTGGAAACTTGCCATGTCTTGGATTTCATTGTTTCTGTTACCAGAGATTTCAGTAGCCAGACTGGCAGGGAAAATCTAAGGTTGCATTTCTAAAGGTTAATTATATGTGGGAAAAGATACTGTTACTTACACATTACCTTTGAAGAGGGGATAATGTTCAATGACACCAGACCAAAACATGTCTTATCTTGCGTTATGCTTTGCTGTTATGCTCATTATTGCTGTGCTAATTCTTCTCAGGAAGGTTTTAATTTTATTTCCAGATGCTGCAAATGGAAGTGGATCATTGCAGTCAAGAGTTGATTTTTTAAGTTTGTTATTTTGTTTTTAACCCTTATCAAGCACCAACTTGTCAGAAATACTAAGGACTCCGGAAACACAATTCAGCTGATAAATCAAATGAACTTGGGTTGTCATGTTGTAAGTTACAAATGTAAAGAGTCTCATAATATCTTCAGAAAGATAAAAATAAAAAACTCAATAATCAAATTGTACACATCTCAATAACCATAAAGATTGACTTAAGTTGTCTAAGTAATACTATAGTGGAGAGTTGTGTATGACTATCTCATACTTTTGGCTTTTTAAGATTAAAATTAGATCGACTGTACCTGTTTATTATGCTCAGTTATTGTCTATCCTGAAACAAGGACAAAAAAAAATGCTTAGAAGATGAATGTCTATAATGCCCCTAAATCTTTGGAAATTAGCTGAACTTTTAAAAATTAATCTCAGAACTCTTTGCTGTTTGTCTTTATTACTTTTAACTGAAATCAATTTTTGAACACTGTTTCTCCAAGAAAGTTCAGAGGGTTTTTTTATAATATATATTTATGTATGGTATGTGGGAAAATTATCTCATTTATGCTGAAAAAGAAGTGTAAGAAAAAGTCTTCACTGTGTAAGAAAAAAGTTTTAGTTTCTTTTTCAATCTGAACTGTTAAACATTTTCTTATAAAATGCTGAAATAGATCATGTCAGTTATATTTCAGGTTTATTGTTGACCTCAAGAGGTGGAATTCTTAAGTAGATAAAGACCATTCATGAGGCTCTTGTGATAATAGCAAAATATGTCCTTCCTCTCCAAGGAAGAAGAGAAATAGAATTATGGAGTGGAAAGTGATATGCAACAAAGGAACCTTATAAAAAACCCACTCACATAATTTTTTTTTATACATGCAAAGAAATGCCAAGATATGCAAGGCACAATTCCAGTGAAGTTCTACAGCTCATCATAATTTAAGAGATAACAGTTTTGATAACCTGGTAGGTCATATACTGAAAGTTCAAGGTTATTGAAGGGCTGCTTTTGAAATGCTATGTCTTTCATTTATAAGAAACACACAAAGGTATATCAACTAGGCATTGTCCATGAGTATAGTGAAGATGCAAGAAAAACATGATTCTGTTTTTTTCACCTGAGGGAGTTGCATTTTTTCATTTTAACTGAAGACTGACAGCTGAGTATAACATGAAACCAGAGGCACTCATCTAAAGTCTATTCAAGCCAAGGTAGAGATCTATACAGATCTCAGCTATGTTCCCCTTGAAGTCAGTAGTAAAGCTCCCAGTGGTACAGACTTGTCAAATCATTTAGCTTTAAAACAAATGTGGTGTAAGGAAGAAAGAATACATTAAAAAAAATAAGTGACAGGTGTTTTCAAGACTGAATGGGGCAGCATTGCACTGTCAGTTAAAAAAACAAACAGCAAGAGATCCTAGCCACTAATTTCTGAGGGGTTTTAAGTATAGTGAGCTATCAGAGTCAACAACAGATTGTTTTCCTATGGATGAAACAACTGAAGTGGATTTATAGAGGAATTCTATAGAACTAAATATTGAGCCTTAATAGAGCAAAACAACTTATTCTTTCCTTGCCACTCCCTAAGCAAACTTTAGTTAAAATTGTAAAACACAAAACATTGTTTTTAAACTATAAAATCTTGATATATCCAGTAATAGCATTAGCCCTGACTCTAACTGTGGCTAAAATCCTCGCAGGGTACAGTTGTAGTACACTATGGATATCTGCAGAGTCTTCATTATATATACCTTCAGCTAATTATTTAGGGAGATATATTTACTTCATACTATTATTATTATTGTTATTATTATTATTATGCATATTCTGTTGCTGTTGCTTCTTCTAGCAGAATGGATTGTGGTGCAGCCACACTGGGGAATCTGTCTGGGATGAAAACTCACACTTCACTTGAACAACTAGATGGGACCTCATTTAGTAATCCATTATAAGACTTACTAAGCTGGCCTTGTTTTTTTTTCTGAGCAGGGCACTAAGGAAAAATTCAGACAACTTTCCCAATCTTCCATTCAGAATGGTTTTCCCTATTCTACATAGCTTTTAATTGGAAAAGGGCTTAGGTAATGCTACCTCTCTGTGTCTTCTGGCAAGATGCAGGTGCTGGAGGCCAGATTGGAATCTCACTGTTTTCTAAATTATGTTACTGAGTCCTAAAATCCCCACTCTTTTTGTTTCCACTTATCAGGAGTAGAACTGATGCTGCAATTCTTGCCTGCCAACAGACTAATCACAAGAACTGAGAGATGGCCGTGCCCAAGGCAAAGGGCAGGAGCAAGGTGTGTGAGAGGGTTCTAGCAGTCAATTCTTTGAGGAGGATGAGCTCTTTCTACTTGTCAGTTTTATTAGCTCTCCTGACAACAGTAACCACAACAATGACTACCAAAGACATATTATTTACAGAACATCATATCCTTTGAAGGGATACAAGCCTAACCCTGACAGCAGATCACCTAAGATATATCTCTAAGACATGGGTTGAACCACCTTCAGAAATGAATCACAACAAGCCTCTGTCCCTACAGATACAGCAATAGGCAAAAAGAAAACTTTCTAATTTTATCGGATTTTCTATGTTGTTTGGGTGAGTTCAGTATTCTGAATTAATTACTAATATCTTTCTTGAAGTTATTTATCAGCATACTCTGTACTTACTTTAAATCTGTGCTGCTTTTACCAGATACACTTCTAAGTGAGATCTTTGAGTAGTATAAACTGCATAGCTCCAGTAAAATCTATGAAATTGCAATGCTTTACATTAACTGAGAATTTGATAGCTGTGAGCAATAAAATAAATTTAAGTCCTCTAACAGAATTGGCTTCACTCTTAGATTCCAGTTTCTGCAATGAAAAGAGTTCCTATTATGAATTCAGGTTTGGCTCACAGCATGCATTTTATATTGCTCACTTAAATTTGCAGCTCCAATTAACATGTCTTCTGGGTAGCTCATTTGATGGAAAATTTGTGCCCAGTTTCACCTGTATCAATAAACTAATGCTAAAAAAAACACACTTTTTTTCTGCCAGAACAGGCATTTTTTCTCCTTGTATATGCTAACAAGTCTCATGATAACCTTGAAATGTGTGATGGAAAGAAAAACACACAAATACATTTCTAAACTAGAGGAAGCTGAATTAATTCCAATTTTAGTACAACTGACCTTTGGGGTTTAAGACAAAGAAATTCTTGATTTCATTTTTTTCTCCTTTAGAAAATGATCACAAATCACTGGTCCTAAGCCGGTTGAAGTAAAAGAAAAGTCCTCCATTGATTACAATAATTTGGGTCATTCTTTAAACACTAAACACTTAACTCCGAAAAAAAGGAGTACACATATTCAGAAAAATTGCCTATGCAAGTTTTGGCAAAAAAACAAAAAAAACCCAAAAAAAAACAAAACAAAAACGAGAGAGCTAGACACTTCTACAAAATAAGTCAGCCAATGCATTGTGCTTGACAGGTCTTCACATTACAAATGCTCTTTAGCTACACAGTCCAGAGAAGTTTGTAACTCCAGAAATATGCATGGGATATGGGAAGGTGGAAACTTATGGAAGGGTTTCATTATCTGCCCTGCCACACAGATAGTTCTTCTCATTTCAACTCCTGCTCTTCATTTTAAGTGCTGTTAGAAATTGTAATCACTGGGATCACTATATAATTTACCATACTTTACAAAATATTTAAAACATCCTGTGCCTATTCATAAATAAACAGTCTCAAATTCACAGCTGTTTTGGTAAAATTTTCTCCAAAGACTTCTATATCATCTTTCTTTTTCTCCAATGTTTCTTTCATAAAAAAGTGAAAAATATTACTTGTGATGGGCATGAAGTTAGCTATCAGATCTGCTTAGCTGTGTGGCAAAGGAGTTGGACATTTCCTCTGACATTTTTCTTGCCTTCAAGAGGATTTAAAAAGGTGGATTCTTAAGGGAATCTGAGAATCTTTGGCACTCATATCCTTTTCAATTTATAATAGATAACTAAAGCCTGTAAGGTCTTCCAAGAATTCTCACACTTAATTTTTGATACAGATTTGTTTTCAGTAAGTGTAAGTATGGACTTGTTTCTTTCTTTGCTAAGTTCAATTTAAATTCTCCCCAGAGAGTCTAAAGAAATAACATATTAAGAAAAAGCCATGAAAAAACTTAAGTGAAGCATTACATTTTGACCTATTGGAGAACGCAATCCTAAAACTGGAAAATTAAAATATTCATTCTGATTTTAAAAATAATAATAATAGGAACAGCAGCCAATAATTGTGTAACTACCACGATAATCTTGAGCCACCCCCGAGCACAGTGAAAACTGTTTGACCCCCCACAGGAGTACTGATTGTCTCAATTTGGAGACAGAATAAATAGAAGAGAAAAGAAAAATATCTGAAATTTCCAATTAAATGATTTAAATTTAAGACAAAGGACTGGCCCCTATAAGTTATATTACTAATTAAATAGCTATGAATTTTCTTTGTTCTAGCACAGCTCAAACCAAGTCTAAACTTCCCTGATGTATAGTATGGGACAGACTTGTAGAGATGAAGTTCTGCACAACCTGGAGGAGAATAAAGTTGTAGAAGTGGAGATATCTGTTCATTTTACCCATTACAATAACAAAGCAAAACATTTCTCAAAGTTTATACTGTGAAAGAAGTTCACATTTAGCACAGTTCCTTTGTATGCTTAATATCAGTGATGTTATTCAGCTGGACACTGAGACTCACACTAAGTTTAAACAAAGTCTTTTCCTTTCCAAAGTTAACGTTTTAGTAAGCTTTCTCTCTTCTGCTCACCTGTCATCTTTTTATGCTTTTGTCTACTCTGTGTTTATCCATTGCTTCCTTTTATTCCGTTCTACCTTTATCTCTGCAAACTTTTCACTTTGAGACGTCTTAATCTTTATACAAACTTTTCTTTATACATACGAAATGAACATTACCTAAACTGGCAATGTTGCCTTTAAAGGAAATGCACTAAAATCTAAGATTATTGAAAGTCACAGAGTATAGATATGTTAAAGAAACTCAGGATTTGCAGATACTTTTTTTCATTTTCATGTACTTGTGCAATAGAAAAAGTTTACATTGCTGCATGTCACAGGTTTGTCCTTTACACCACCACGTGTCTTAATTACACAACTTTACACATATCCTTCATTATTGGGTTCGTTTGCATTTTTTTGGCAGTAGCTTTTCTCCTGTTTTTCTTGCAATAATAGCAGAAATTTGTTATGTTCTTCCTCCCAGGTATTCACCACGCTTCACTGCTGTTCAGTATGATATATGGCAGCAAAGCAAATGGCATGCCTTTAACAGACTGAAGTCACAATTAAAAACTGATCTACCAGTCTTTACCCTCACTGGATTCCCAAGATATTCTACACCTTAGAAACTTCTCATATTGATATAAAACATACTTATCTGAAATTGAATTTTAAGTAAGCAGAAACAAATTTAATGATGGAGCCAATGCCACTGCAATAATACAGGTTTTGACTGTCTTAGAGGATAAGCAGGATGTTGCTATATGAGAAAGCCCTTACCGTGTTTTGACCTGAAACTTTCCTGTTGATTTACATCTGTGCAGAGCAGGTTGCTTTTCCGAAGTTTTTCTTTTTCACTGATGAAAGCAAATAAAGATTTAAAGTTAAGATAGTGCTTATCCAACTAGACTCCTGTAGGCAGTCTGTAGCTTCTAAGTAGGTCAAGTCAAAACTTTGCTGGCAAGTCATTGATTAAACTTGGTTCAACAGATATAAATGATAACTGAGTATTTTTTTAAAATATTCTTCAGTATAATTGAACAAGTGTCTAATTTTACTATTTATGCCTGATCCCATCAGAATAGACTGAGGATAGACAAAAGATGACAAAAAAAAGTGAAATGTCAAGGGATTGACCCTCAGGGAAAGCTGTAAAATGCCTTTGGTAGGGTTCCCTATTGGCCTCAGTTCTATAAACTTAAGAGTAAAATCCTGTTTTCCCAACTTTGAAGGAAAAATTTGCACTGACTTCCTCTGAGTAAAGCATGGTCTCTCTTTCCCTCCGCCCTCCTACCCTCAAGTTATGGGTTTAAGTACGACATAAATCATTGCTCTTATTTATCCAGATCCCAGTCAGGATTATTCCCCCTCTGTCCTATGCCATTAGGAGTGCTGTGAGAGAAGAACAAATTCCCACTTGGGCTTTCATATCCATCCAGCAAACCCTCCTGAGCTACATCCTTGCATATACTATGAAGTCAGGCATTTGTCTTTTCCACAGGACGCTTGCCATGCTGGTGGCTAAGGACATTACAAAGCACAAGGCATTTCAAGCTGTGCTATTTCTAATTCCCTCTGGGAGCCATTTTTCTGCAGATAATCTGGTTTTTATACCGTATATTATATTCTAGAAAAGTTTACATGTATCACAATGCTCAGAACATTATCCTTAAATAGATACAAGGTGTTTTTCTGTAGAGAAGTTCATTTAAGCACCTGTATTTTAAATAAAATATTATCAAATTCCACTTCTGGAAATATAAAATAGACTCTACAAACTTAGTAAAAAATAGCAGTGATAGTAATGATGAGTAGGTCAGACTTGTAGATTATTAACCTCAAGAGTACTTTATTAAACAGGCAAATATTTTAGCAATTTTAATAGCTGGATTAATTCTTGAGTAGGTCAAAATTAGGGCTTCTGTTAATAGGCTTTGGAGAAGATATTTTGAGGATATTATTGCAAGGGTTGTGAATAAAAATATTATTGTGATACTTCAGGCCTCTGCATCCGGATTTGGGAATTTACACCAAAGGAAAAAACATCAATAAAACAGAGTCCAATTCTGCAATGGGAAAACTGTACTTTTAGTACTTAGAGGCCTGAAAATAGGGAGCTAGATCTCCATGATTAAAAAGAAAGCAATTTCATGTGCTTCTAGTTAGAATTTATTTGACAATTGGTAATTTAAAGAAATAATAATAAATTTGTTTGCGAGTGTTTATAAGAAGTGACTCATTGTACCAGAGAAATTGAAAAATGTGTAATTTATCTGATCGGTCATAACTTACCAACACCTAAAAGTTGAATTCTGCAGACTTATATCAGCATCAATCTTTTAATCAGAAACCTAATGGAGACAAATAAACAAAAGCTGGAAAAAAATATTGGGCAAATTCTGATAGGAAATACAAGGGTACTTTGAGTTGCCATGAGTATTCAGTAAGTAATCCCTGGCTAAAGCATTTTTCCCATTCTTTTCACATTACATTTAACTTCACTTTTCCAGACTTGCTCAACCACAAGAAGTTTAGAGTGTGTTTAGAGAAACATTACACAGAGGTTTGATTTTGTGCAGAAATTAACTCCTTTCTAAGGAAAACTTCAAAACTATGACATCTGGTATCTTATCCCTACAGGTTTTACATTGAAAACAATTTACAATGAAATGAAAAGTTACTGTAAGAGACACAAAAAGTTCTGGAAAACTAAAAATAGTAATCACACTGCTATGATATCCTTCAATTTTTTTTTCCTTTAGCATGTGTCTATAGTTTGTTTTCTCAGTATTGCAGTAACACTTGCATCATCTTAATGCCTTCATCTCATGATAACTATGAGTCATAGAGACTAATTATTAGTGGAATGTCCTCTAATTCTTTATAGTGGTAGCTTATAATCCTTTGCACATTCAATGTAAAATCATACTAAAAGGCCTGAATTTAATTATACAGGCTTGTCCTCACAAATTTCTGAAAAAAAAATTATAAAATAAAGTTTTCTTTACAATTGAATCTTGTCCATTTCTTGTAATATCTTCAATTAAACGTTTAGCCCACCAGCCAATGGTTTCAAGAACCTTGGAATATACACCTTTTTTTTGCAATTGAAGTATTCCTCCCTGCACTGTTGATGACCTGTGTACTAAACATAGCTGAGTTGCAGTTTATACAGAAAATTTTCACAGTTAATCAGGCTACAAGGAGATAATTTAATGTCCTTTTTTTTTCCTTTTTTTTTCTATCTGTTTATATACAGTTATGTCAATCATTAAAACACCGCCTGATGAATTTGTCCTGAAAAGAAATAAAACATTGAAATACCATCTTGATGAACTTGTCCTAAAAGGAAGAAAACTCAGTAAGACAGGCCCTCCTAATAAGTTGCTCAAATAGCTCCTATCTATTCAATCTTTATCAGTGCCAGTAGAAACCAGAAATATTTTAATTTATTTTGAAGCTGTTGAACCAAAAAGATATTAGCTGTGGGGCTGTTCTTGCAAATTGCTGAGCACCTCTGGGAGACATTCTGTATTTCAAATTTTCATCATACCACTGGGAACTGAGAGTGCTGAACAGAGGAGAAAAATAATGCAAAATAGTTTCTGCAAATATTTGCCCACATTTTAAATAAAATCAGTTTTGCTTTGTTTCCACCTTATTCTATATTCAAGCTTGATGAGCATTGGCAGTATATTGGCAAAAGTGAAGGATAGTATTTACGCTTGCAATACTTACATGATCATTCAGTCACTGAGGAAGCAGAAAAATGATACACCCAGCCACCTAGATTTGTTGGCAAAGATGATTTTCTCAGAGCTGGTAATAGTTCAGACTCTGTGCTGGATCCTTGCTAGGGATAGACCTGAGGGATTTTGGTTTTGCTCTATGTTAAATGTTGCTTAATAGAATTCACAGAGCAAACGATCATGCAAGGGTGGTAACACAAAGATGATAATAAGCTCTCATTTATTTATCAGTATGATTCAGTAGGGAAAGTATTCAAACTTTTAAAAACAGATGCTTTGATTACTGCAGCATCACTGTTTCTTTCTTGCTTCAATTTCCCAAACTAAAAAAAGAGCATTTTTCCTGTTTTCCAATAAAGTTCTTCATGACGTGGAAGTGTCTTCCTATATATAAAAACCATAATGTTTTAGTTCTTGATTTAATTATAAAATTCAGAAGTCTTCTGCAGCTTTGGCCTGCTTGGTCAGATCCACAACAGACTTTCATATTGGACCTAACAATAATATGACAAGAATTAAAAAAAAAAAAATATATATATATATATCTATAAGGCAAAACAAAAAATAAACAAACAAAACCAAAAACCCCACAACACCTTAGCAATGAAGACAATAAGAAAATATAAATTGTCAAAATATAGGAATTTTGTATTCTAATTTACTAAGAAAATGAAATTAATTACAATAACAGAATACTGTTGCACTTCATATTCCTGATATATTTCTGAATATCTTCCCATTGATCTATCAGAGAAAAAGCAAAAAAATCACAAATTTACATTATTTTTACAGCCACAAATGATCAATACAAGTTGTTAACACAACCTAAGAATTATTCTTCCTTTGAATTTCTTGGCTTATAATTCCATTTACTACAGTTATGTTGCTCTTTATTTATTTTGACAGAATTAATTGCATGTAAAAAGCATTTTTTGTTTTCCTCATTACTTTCACCTTCTTTCTTCAAACAGTTGGTTAATTAAGCCAGTAAGGCCAGCTCACGTCTCTGTCATGTTTTAGCTCTCCCTCAAATGCAGATATGACTGCAGGCTTGTCTTTTGCCAAGTGATCCCAATTCAATTAGAAATGAATCTCCATATGCAACACAGCAAAGTGAATGAGCAGTGGTCTAAGGAAAGTAAGAGCAGATCTGTAAAACTGATGTTAAGAAACTTACCCTTCTGAGATGAAGGGCTCACACTCTGCTCACTGCATGAATATCTTGTAGTTCCCTTCCTCCTCCTTCTTTCTCCCTTTTACCTCTTTGGAACTGTCTGCCTCTTGGGACAGGGTTTTTTTCCACAAGACTCAAGAGGGAAGGAGGACTCATCCATGCTGGAAATGGTAACCACCATTTCATCTGGACATAGCACATTGGAATCAAAATGGTTTGGGTTGGAAGGGATCTTAAAGATAACTAGGTCCAACCCCCTTGCCATGTTCAGGAATGATCCCTAACTAGTGCTATTTTATCCCTTTATACCACATTTCCAGTTACAGTTTACAGTTTAATTGCAAAATTTACACACCTACTGTTGCCTTCATTCTGGTGTGCTCCTGTCCCAGCCTAACACATCCCCTTGTCACTTGCCAGCACTTCCAAATCTTCACCACAATCTTCACTGAGCTGAGTCTCCCTGCCAGGCAGTAGTTAAATTCTCCTTCAATTACATTCATCCCAGTCAATGTTAGAAATCCCACCTTACTTTAATTGAAATTTTCCTATGAAGCATACAAACTTTTAGTGTTCTGCCTTCTGCTTCTGAAAAGTGATAAAAGAATGTTTGAGAAGATAAGATTTTCTGTGATAATTCTTGGGCAACATTTTCTGATTTAATTTGCTCAAGACTAAGGATGCTGGTCTTCTTTTGGTGGTCAAACTTGAGGAAATTATACCTAAGATAACAAAATATTCAAAATATTACATCACTTCTATTATACTTTTTATTACACTTTTATTATCACGATTATTAGACCATGTGACCAGCTTGTGCCTTTCAAGTGATTGGCAACATCTTTCATTTGTGTTGCAGTAACACTGAAGAATCCAGTGACATGTCTAGAACCCTAATTCTGGATCTTGGAGGGATGATAAAACAAAAAAAAAGACAGTCTTGGTAGATAAGAGTTGAAAGAGAATCTGCTTTTGCACCTTCCCATTTCCCTCAATGTAAACTGTATTGACAAGACAGAAATCAATACAATTGTTCTCTTTTAGTATGAAAATAAGAAAATGCAGACTTGAAAAGCACTGATGAAAGTCAGAGTGAACAAGTCTTTTTGCCCACATCTTACCATTCCCCTCCCATGTCTTGGCCTTGGTGAAATACATCTGCTATGCAACTTTCCATCTTCTCAAAAACATTTAATGGGCAGAATTTAACAGTGATTATCCAGGTTAGCACTTGGGAAACATAGCTTGGAGGTAAAAATTAGGAAGAACTGCCTGAAGTTCACCACTAAAGTCTGTAGAGAGTACAATGCACAGGAGGGAAAACCTACTGAGCAATTTTAAGTGTTATTTTTCAAGTTCATTAATAAATGTAGAGAATTTTAAAAAGGGAATTATGCTTCCTGAAGTCCTGAGGGATTTTACTACCAACTGTCTGAAAATTATCATTTTTATAGATAAGCCAATTAAAGGGAAATAAGGTTTTTGCATCATACCGTGAGTACTAAACAGGGAATTGGAAAGAATCGGTTTCTGCTTAATAATTTAATAAGATTTTGTGGTTTTCATTCTCACAATGGGCAGTAGAAGTGCAAAACCTTTTCTATAATTTCAATTAGAAGTGAGTTATTTATTGATGTGGGTTATATGAGGACAAGGTTCTTTATTGCTGTATGTAGTTTCCCAATAACAACTTTTTTTGCATTGAAGAGGACTCTGAAATGGTTCTGCATAAAGGTGATAAGGAAGGAACCCAAATTCAGTCCTTCAGTTATTGGCCAAGTCCTTCTGGCTCTGAAAAGTGGAAAAGCTCTTATTTTTCTCAGCAGGCTTTGGATCTGCCTGTTAAGTGTCCCTCTCTTGCTCAGGCTGGAAGTGGACTTATGATAAAGGTGTCACCTGACATTTTAGTCTTTGCAAAGGGAGAATCCTGAGTAACCTTGTTAGTCTAAAAGAAATTGCATTTGGGTCTTCAGGAAGTTTCATACTAAGAGTGCTCAGCTGTACTCCATTCCTTCAATTAGGTTCTGACTGTGAACATAGAGTGCTTTGCTGCACATAAACACATAATTCAGATTTACAGTGAAGCACCCAAGAAAAATAAACTGCTATGAACAGAGAAGGAGGGGAAAAAAGAGACACAGATGGAGGTAGAGGTACTGCTTTGGGTTGTTAAGTATGCACAGAGACATTGCCAGCCAGTTGGGGGAGGTGATTTTCCTGCTCTGCTTTGCACTGGGGTCACCTCAGCTTGAATATTCTGTAAAGTTTTGGGCACCACAATATAAAAATGACATGAAGCTATTTGAGCATGTCCAAAAGAGGGCCATGAAGATGGTGAAAGAGTGGAAGGTCTGGAGGTGAAGGCTTAAGAGGATTGGCTGAGGTCACTTGGTTTGTTCAGACTGGAGGAGACTCAGGGGAGAGACCTCATTGTGGTCCTCAGCATCCTCATGAGGGGAAGAGGAGGGGCAGGTACTGATCTCTTCACTCTCATGACCAGTTACAGGACACAAAAGAGTGATCTGAAGCTGAGTCAGTGGAGGTTTAGACTGGATATCAGGAAAGGTTCTTCACCCAGAGAGTGTCTGGGCACTGTAACAGGCTCCCCAGGGAAGTGGTTACCACCCCAAGCCTGAGCCCATTCAAGAAGCATTTGGACAATGCTCTCAGGTACACGTGTGATTTTTGGGGTATCCTGTGCAGGGCTAGGAGTTGGGCTCGTTGATCCTGATGAATCCCTTCCAACTCAGCATATTCTGTGATTCTATGTATGTGTAGAGGGCATCCCTGTACACATACCCAGAAACCCAGGAAATGCTTTATCTGAGCATACCTAAGTTAGCTTTTTATGCACAAGATAAAAGAGATTTCTATGAGTTTTTTGTTTATGAATGTAACTAGTCAAATTATTTTTATGTGAAACCGGTTTTTTTTCCTTTTTCACAGAAATGAGGTTTTGAATAAAAAGATTATTTCAGTAAAAAAGTTTTGTTAAGCCTTAAAGGAAAAAAAAACCCCACAACAATTAGTCCCTCTATTTTTCCATAAATTGTACAGGGGATGTATGAGCAGATAAACTATAGATACACTAAGCTTTTTAAAATAGGTTGGAGATCATGTGCATGTTTTTTTACTGCCACAACATGGTACCAATTCAAGGCTTCAGAGGAGCATCAGCCAATTTACTTGGTCCTCATTTTTAGAATGACAGCAGAGCGGGATCTAGGAAAAGGAAGCTGGAATAAGAAAGAGTGTGTTCCTCTTCTCTCTACATCTCCTGCTTTCTCAACTGATCTGATTTTTCTGCTCTGTCACAAGCATGACAGCACTGTTTCTTCTAAAAAAAAAAAAAAAGAAAGGGAAGAGAAATAGGCAAGACTGGATTTTAAAAATGGAAAAACCTCAGGGGAAAGAGAAAGAAGAAAAAGGAGAGTGGGGCTAATGATCTCATGCAAACTTCTAAGGAATCCTTCTTAACCCTCTGAAATAATTTCAGCAATTGCTTTTAGTGAAGGCGGAAGTAGAAAATTGTCCTCTGTTTTGCACTGTTCAGGCAAGAGATAGGGATGAACCAACTGAAAAATACATTCTGCTCAAACAATTACATTTCTCTTCTAGACAGACAGATAAAGCAGTTGCAATTTCTTGTGTGTTCTTCTGGGAAGTCTTTGAGCATAAACCGATGCTTACTTTGCCTTGTCAGAAAGGCTGGCCCTTAATATTCACCTTTGAATTCTGCTGGGCAGAGTAGGACAGAAAACGTACTCAGGGCCACATAAGCCAAGCAGTTTCAAACTTTCTTCCTGCATTCTTGTAGATGGGAAAAGAAATCTTGTTTTGGGGCCTGAGTAAAAGGATTTTGTATTATTTATCAGCTAATACAGTTTAATGCAGTACTCTTTTTGCTTTCCCTTTGTTCTACATACACTGGAGAAATGAGGACTGTAATCAGACTTCCACGAAAAGAACACAATAAAGCATCATTACACTACTACAGACTACTTGGTATAAAGCACAATAGCTAAAACCCCTGGCATAGTCCTATGTTATCTTACATGCTGCCCTCCTATAATACTGCACATATTATTTATCACAATGTGCAATTGTACTGCTCACAAATGTGAAAGTGCTGATTTTTTTGTATTATAGCTATATGCCTGTGTGTACACGTATGTGAAAGTGTGTGTGCAGGTGTCTACTTGCATTCCTTTGACTTTGTCCAGGATTTAGGTTGATGTTCCTTGTTTCTTCCTATGGCAGATCTGCACTGCCTGCATGCAACGAAGCAGTCATAATAATGATTGACCTGACTGTCATGCTTGAACTGCTCCTGACAAAAGCCTGGGTTGAAGGAAGAAGATGTGAAGCTGTTAACCTGTAAAGCAGAAACTGTATATAGGAAGATGTAAGTTGACTTGAGATGGCAATAAAGTTAAAATAAGGAGTGGAAAAAATACAAGCTGGAAGGTGGGCATTAAACCTGAAGCCAATGGTTTATCATGAGATATTAGCATTGCTTTAATCAATCAAAGAGTGAGACTACTTTTTTGCCACCTTATGATCCTTTCAATAAAGCCAGAGTGCAGCTGAGTACAGAATGTAGCTGTCTCGTGTAATTCCCTTGAATGAGAAATGTAGGCCTAAGAGTGCCATGTAAAGTTGGATTTGACTCTTTCTTTTCCTTTGACTGTGAGGTATTTGCAAATGGTGGTCATGAAGACAAATTCTTGGTTGTCACGATTTTGCTGTCGGGAAGCAGGGGAGGGACAGGGTGGTGATGATTTTTGCACCATCTGATATGATTGTGCCTTTTCCAGCACTATTATACAGGGGCTGAATGTAGATACGGGTGGTACACAGCATTACACTGAAGCTCCTTTTTTTTTTTTTTTTTTTTTTTTTTTTATCATTATGCTTGTTTTTATTTGCTGTTTCTTTCCTATTGTTTTTCTCAGAGACAGCTTCATTCAGAGTAATGGAGCACTGGGTATTAAATGAGTGTGCCTGTAGTCCAATGAACTCAGTATGCTGCTCATCTTGTTGCTATACTTAATCTAAATAACCTTTTTTATGCTCTGCTGGAATGGCATTTTCAAAAGGCTATATAGTAGTAAATGAGTGTATATGTCAGTAAGGATTTGCTAGACAAATCAAATCTTCCTGACAAGTACATTTATTCATTGCTATTTACTACACACTCTAGTTTGAAGGACAATTTTTGTGATCGGATCATTAACATTTAGTGTCATTTTGGCAACATTTCCCAACTTTTCTCTTTCCCTTCTCTCTTGCCTGTTGTGTGCTTAGCAGCCTCTGCCTAACAGAAGTTAGCTTTACAAGGATTATATCACCAATATGTTAAACAGATTTTTTTCCCCCTGACTAGCTGGTTTATTGCACAGAAGGCGCGTAAGTGCTAAAATACATTTTAAATACAAGGTTTCTAAGTGCAACATTAGGAATCTGCTACAGTTCCAGCCCCGATAACAAGAAGAGATTTTCTTAAAAGACCGCAGCTTCTTGACAGGCATATATACAGGCTAATTTTATTCAGGCCAGACCTTCAGTAGATATAAATCAATACATTGATACCAAACTGAAGACTTGCCTGCGACATTGAAAAATATCATGCAATAATGTGAATTCTCAATGTATTTTGGTTTGGTTTTTTTGTTTTTTTTTTTTTTTGTTTGTTTGTGTCTTCATTTGAATAAAATCAATTTCAGTAAACTTTAACTAAGCAAAAATTAAATGAGAAAAACGGAGTTTTTCTGTTAGGAAGAATTTGTCCTTTATCTCATCAAGTGCCATGCAGAAGAAGTGCTGATGTGTTCAAGTCCTAGAGACTATAGGAAGCGGAACACAGTAAAAAATGTACTGTGCTCAGGCAGACAGGATGTCAGGAGAGAAGCACCAAGATCAGAAGATCAGACCTGGGAAGAATCCATCTTTCTTCACCAACAAGGCAGAGCATAATGGAATTGCCTCTGTGAGTCTGAGTACTTTTACCAACCCAGAAAAATATCCTGTCTCTGGGATATTTCCCAGCTAGAACTTTCATAGAACAATAGAACAAAGATCACAGGTTATTTTCAAGCTAAAAACTTTCCATAACAGAGCTCACAAAACTGTGCAAATAGCTGAAGAAGCCTCCTATCATCAAAATTGCATCCAAAATTTCTTTGACTTCAGAGGATGGTACCTGGCAACCCAATGAAAGTTCAAGCCATCTATTTAAATCCAGTGACACAATTTTTAAGTGACAAAAATAAGAAAGGAGTAAAATGTACCTCAATTGTTTGCAAAATAAGTGGTGGGTCACCAGGACTCAGTTAAGGATTGAATGACTCAAAGATAGGTTTTGCCATCTTGATAAAGAACTAATTTCTAAAAGAAAACCCCATCACCAAATTATTAAAAACACTCTTAATACAGCAGAATATCCAAATAATAGACTGTATCCACTGCTTTTTCATTCTCGCCAGGCCTAACTGGAAAATACTGAAGCATCAAGTACAATGATAAAAATTTCGGAGGAAGGAAAGAAATGAAAAAATTATGGACTTTCATGTGAACTGCTACCTTGCTAATAAGATTCTGGTTGCCTACTGCCATTGCCAACTAAGTTCTAGAGTAAATGAAACACACACACACACACAAAAAAAATTAACATATTTATTTAATGTATATTTTTTTAATCTTACTCTTTCTTTTCCTCATTTACATTTCTCTAGAGTTAAGAGGAAAACCCAAACACTGACATTACACGTAAGATTTTTCTATGCAGTCTAACATAGTTCCCCAACCAGCAGCAAAAGCAGCCTGCTCACCTGGCTGGCTATAAATAAGGAAAGAACTTGGATTCAGAGGCAGACTAATCCACAGGTGAGCTGTGGAGAGTCCCTGGGAAACTGGGTGCCCTCGCTGCAGCCAGCATGAGCCAGAGTTTCTGATCACTGGAAACTACTTTCAAGCCAATATATCTGCTTGAAAAATTGGTTATAACTGTGCTGTTCCTGAGAAACATTTTAATTGTGACAAACTGCCACATTCCACTGGAAAAGGAAAAGTTTCAGCTGCTGAACTTCTTACTGATTCTCATTAGAGCAGTTTGGATTTCATATTTCCAGCTGAGTTTATAAGCAGGTCTGTTAGGAAGATCATCTTGCATTTAGTAGATCTGCTTTAGAGTCAGGCAGAGCAGGTACACAACAAACTGTGGGATATTTTTCAGTTTCTTTCTCTAAAATTGCATTTTGAAAGTAAAAATTTTTGCTCCATTATCCTTAAGTATTCCCCCAAAAGTTATTACCTTTTTTTTAATAAGCCGATTTCACTGCTGCACTTTGCAATGCTGTCCACTCCTTCTTTTCCACAGATTAACCCAATAACACTACACATGTGGTACTGTGAGCACTGATGCTGTAAATATATCAGTCAGAGGTTCATAAAGGAGGAAATATGAAAACTGAGCAGGTCAGAGAAAGCAAATGCTGGATGCTAACTTAATTTACGGAGTGTAAAATGCCACCAATGAAATCTACAGAGCTACGTGGGTTTAAACCAAAGGTAAATAAGAAGAACTCCATAGAATGCAAAAAATCTGTCCAAGATAATACAATACTATATAACAAAATTTAACATAATATTCCAAATGAAAACTTAAGCATGTGTCATCTGGTAAAACTCTCCTTAAAATTAGTTTACCTCAGTGAGGTCATGGTCTCCATTTTGAATTATTCATCCTTCATGCTGCCTTTCAGTACTTATATTCTCTGTTTAAGAACACAGTCTGCAAAGACAAATGTGACTAATTGGTGCTGGATAAGACTCACAAAAGAGATGCTATTTCACCCTTCACCCATAGGCACAAAAATGTGTCATCAGAACACAGTCCTTACCAAGCTGTTGTCTCTTGATTTCTCAGTGTTCAAATTAGAGTAATCCTAGGTAAGCTAGGTCCTTTTTTTTCTTGGATCCAAGTTGTTTTCTCTGAATCAGAAAGAGATTTACTGTGCAGCTTTTTAAAAACAAACAAGCATAACATATTGGCAGACACACATACAAAAGATTCATCTATGCTGCATCTTGAGTGGTGCCTGGAAATTCAGTAAGCATCCATCTTCATAATCTTTAGCTAGACATATTTATGCATGGATAGACAAATGTGTGCGTTGGTCTGATCTTTGTTTCTAGGTCCACACATAATATAAATAGCGTTTAGAAATATACCTCACACTGGGGTTTATTGTGGTTTCTTTTTATCACACCATAACAGCACAAAAATACTAACATGAAGGCAGATATAAGCTAAAAATATATCAGTGCTTTTAGGTCTTACCTCGCTCACCTTGTCTTGGAAGTGTACAGGATGCAGGCTATGTCAGTCATTTCTATTTAAAAGGTAAAAGGGATGGATGCAAGGACCACTCGCCTTCATAAGGTTGCCGTTTTCTCCACTGAATAGAGGTGAAGAAGAGAAGCAAAAGAGAGGAGATAACATTTAGGGGGAAAAAACCTACAATCAAACTATCTCTAACTACTCACCTACTCAAGGATATTATCATCTCACTTTCATTTCATGTTTCATGGGTTGTGACATTGTGCAGTTCTACAAATCTTGGTAACCAGAGAGATGCAGGATCTGTCATACTTGCTTGGTTCAAGGCAGTTGCTATTTACCATCAGGGCAGGCATCTGCTGTATCCAAGCAAGGTCTTCACACATTATTTTAGATCTGTTTCATTTTCCCTGTTTCCACCACCATCAGGTTCCTTGCTCTGTCAAAGCCTGCAAGAAGATAAAAAAGGGATGCAAACTGCATTTCAGGCAATAACGTGGGATCTCATGGTGTATCTTAGCTCCAGACTTTGGTGGGCAGGAGAACTACTCATAAAATCAAAACTGTTCCTTGGAAGTCTTCCTGAATCAAAAATGGCAGGTGAAAATGAAGACAGTAGTTTGGAAAACTAAGCTGCCTGACTTGGCAATTGGTATTTCTTAAGATAATTAGGTTTTAAGTAATAGGGTGGCAAAGTCTGGAGAGAACGGACAAAGAAAATCATCTTCCAAACAAAGTTCCAGAGGCAGCAAGCTGATCCAAAGAGCAATTATCCTGCAAAGGCATATTCCAAGAGATACCCAAGAGGCATACCCGTGCGATAATCGCAGTTCCATATCTTTCTTTCCCCACTGTTTCTTTCAAAGTTTCTGTCTCTTACAGTTTCATTTTACTTTCTCTTTTAGAAAACACATGACAGCAAAACATCCAGCTGCTTATGGAAAATTCAATAGCTTTTGTGATTTAAATCAATATGATTTAATAGGTGGTTGTTATGCTATTCACATTTTTAAAAATCGCTGAATTTATAATTCTGCCATAATATAGTTTTCTTCACATTCATAGCCTTTGACAACCTTTGCTCACTTGCCAGCTCCTTCACATTTCTGGTAGTACCAGATCCTGATAATCCTTTCCCACTCATACTTGTTTCTTGGCTTACCTTAAGACTACCATTGTATCAGCTTTTTCATTGCTACCACCATTACTATTTGAGGTGTTTGTGGATGCTGTAAGTGTTGACAAAACCACTGGTTTAACAGTGTAAAAAGCTCTCAGTATTGAGTAAAGCCTTAGCCTTCTGGCCATATTTAGATATAAAACTAACAAGAATTGAGAAGCAAAATTAACAACAAGAATTCCTCTAAAGAATTCACCACTTTTTCTACTTGAAAAAATTAAGAGTTATTAATTTGGTTTACATTCTGTTTCCTGTTTTATTGTCCAGTTGGAATTTATGTTATTAATGCTCAGGCCTTCTTTTAAATTAGAGATCTACAGATTGAAAAGATATTTGGGAGGGCTATAAATTAAGATCTTAGAAATTAAGAGCATTTTACAGTCTGGGATAACACAACGATCATGAAAAGAAATGCACTTGGATGTATTCTTCTGCTGTGCTGTGCTCCCCAGTTGTATCATTTCAGCCTAATAAAAAACAAGAATTGGTCTGATTGAAAAATGGTGTTCAAAAACTAGTGTTTTTTTCCCTCTCTTTCCACATTACACACATAAATTCCTAAATCATTTTGACTGATCCTGAATGTCAGAAATGAAGGTGGCACATTTTGAGGAGGTTTGGTTTTGTTGTTTTTTGTTGGTTTTTTTTTTTTTAACTATTATAATTTGTATGTGACATGTTTTGGCAACCTTGAACCCAGATGTAGCCAATTTTTCACTGTGTGTTTTACAAAAAATAAAGGGCTAAAAATAATGAAGGTTAAAACCAAGCTGCTGTTGAAGGCCTGGCAAAGAGTTTTCCAAAAGACAGTCAGAATCTTACTGTGCACACACAGTATGCTATATGACCCCAGTTTGTTGGGGTTTTTTTACATATACACCTAGTAGACTCTCTCAATAAAATTATGATGGCGTCAGCCTTCCTGATATGGGAAGGCTGCAGAGCCAATCGTTTGTAGATTGAACCTTCTGACCCACTTGCACATCCAGAAAACACTTCAAGAGCCTACAAAAATCAAATATGCTCTTGTATTAACAGGGCTGCTCCAAAATCTGAGACTGGGGTAGTGCGAGTGTCATCTTGTGATTGTTCTTATTTTCTACTACTTATTTTCCCTAATTTATAGGCCTATTAGTTGAATAATTTCGCACTCTCCTATTTTTCTGTTCTAGTCTTATGAACAATAAATTCGCCCTTGAATTCAGCGTAGAACAAGATTTTATCAGACAATACTAGTTTTCAGTGTAATTGAAGATAATTTGACCTAAAATGCAATATTAAAATTTAGGACAAAATTCTTTTTCAAACACTTATCAGAAAACAATGAGACCTGATAAATGTTTTGGCTGCCTTCTTTTCAAAGAACCACACAGTTTCTAAACTGATACAGGGGTTAATTTTTAAACCCTAACATTAATCTTATGTACATATTTTTTTTGCTATCTTCCAATTAAGTGATTATTTATTCATTTTGACTGTGTTTACCCTACCACCAAGTATTACTTTTCTTTCTATAAGTCCTATTTTAAGATTAACCTATTGGTTTGGTGTTTGGTCAGAAATCCTGTCTGGGGAATGAAACAGTGTCTGAGCTCTAAATGACTGGTTTAAGCCTTTCTGCTTGCCCAGGCTATAAAACAAAGATAATAAGTACTTTACAAACAGATCCGCTGTGAGGATTCATCAGTTAAGGTTTGAAGACAAGGATGCTGACGATTTAGCATTAACCTGTAAGAACGTGTGACACCGGAGTTTAGGTTTAGCCGCTGCATTTCTTGTCAATGGAATAACTATCCCTAGATGAAGGGGTATCACAGGCAAGGTGTTTGCCAGGAAATGCATGCCCTCTGGAGTACATGAAGCTATTTAATGACCTACAATTTCTTCACATCAAGAGCTCTAGCTCTGCTGCTGAAAATAATCACACAGCACACGCTGTAAATCTGCCCTCCAGCACTGAGCCTCAACCCATTCAAATGTCGACAGGTGTGCAAACAAGGTTTAAAAGAACACCCCAGCAGATGTTCATATGTGCAGACAAATCAATGACTTTGAGGTGCACCAGATCGGGACAGAAAGGTGTGTAAGTAAAGATTTGGTGTTTAAACAAGAAATGTTATGAGTTAAAAATTTAATAGATGGCAATTTGCATATCAGTGAGATTATTGCAACCTGTAGCTGAAGTCCACTTACTCAAAGAGCTGTGGTTAATAAATATGAAAACAAATTAGATTAATTCTTTCAAGTTGCTGCAACCAACGTGCCTCCTGAAAACTTGCAATTAATGCATGTGAGCAAGGTGCGGAGGAAAAGACCTGATGAATAAGTGGAGCAGCACACAGCCGTAATATTGTCAACAACCAACAGAAAAAAGGATGGTGTTACCATAAGCACTGGATAGTCTTACTCTGCCTGGATTTTATCTTACTTTCTTTGCCCTCTTTCTTCTCTCATTTCTCCTTGGTTTTTGGCTGATTGGTTTTTCCCTTACTTCCAATTTTAACTGGCCATCTAAAATCCCACAGCCAGAAGAGATGCCTTCATTCTAAGAATGTCACAAAAATAGGTAAGGTCCTACTTATAAATGGTATTACAATCAGATTTTCATGTTCTCTCTTCTTTCCTTAATCCTATGCTCCTCTGCAAGGCACCAGTATGTTGCCTTTCTTATTCAGTTCCTATATGGTGGGCTTTGCAAACATGATTATTTTATTTTCCCCACAATTTTAAAATATATATTATTTTTTTCTCCTATTCCTTTTGTTTTCTATTTTCTTCTTACGGCAGCTCTTTTTCCAGCAAGAATATTTTTTTTTCTGACATGACTTAGGATTTGTTTAAGTGGCCTCAACTTTTGTATAATATCCCAGCATGGTTGAAATTAAATACTATAAATTTATTGTCTTTTGTAAATATGTAATATTATGTCCCAAGTTACTAGGAAAAAAATCATAAATCAAATTCAACCAAACTTCAGAAGTGGAAAACATAAAGTATGAACTTTATTGATCATGTCTATATCAATGAGTATTCACACAGCAGTTATTAAATTGCTGAAATCCTATCCTAAAATAGATTGCAATCAGAGCGCAATCTCTGACTGATTTTTTTGATTTTTTTTTTCTTTGCTTCATTCAAGATCTAGATTTGGAACTTGGCAGAAATGTCCCTTGGCAGACTATTACTGGTAATGCTATATCGAATGACATCGGGGATGAAACAACTCAGATTTGATTACCACTACAGTGTATTATTCCCGGAAGCAGGAGGGAATGGTGTATGCTCTTCGAAATGGTCTAAAGACACTCTAAGCTGAATCACAAGAATTAACCAAAGATTATGTAGAATCAAGTATGTTACTCAATTAATCAAAGTATCTTTGATCTAGCAATGTGCTTCTTGCACTTAATGAAAGAAAAGTTCTGGTAGTCCTGTGTTGTGGGCTGCTAAGAAATAGAGATGTGTGAGCTGTCAAATATTTTCTGTGACTAAGATCTCATCAAGTAATTATCTGCAACAAATGTTGGGTCCAATTTCTGCTAACCAGACCCTTTTAGAATTCACCAGAGGGTGATTTTGGCAGCCTGTCAGTAGGAAAATAAGGGAATGAGTTGGGAAACATTAATAAAAGTTGAAAACAACAGCTTCTGAAACATTTGAATCATCATTCACATGTATGCAAAGAGGCTGCCAGATGAAAAAATAAGAAAGTGGGCTGACGGGAGATAACAGAAAACTGGAAAAAACACATTGGAGAGTTATATTCAGAAACATGATATGAAATTTAAACTGTTCTTTTTTTCTCAGCTTTTTCCAGGTGGCATCTCTTGCAAACCCAGAAAAGAAGACCTGGTGCCCTTTATCCACATGCACACACCTACTGTGCTTAAATACCCACAGTAGGACAGATCCTCATTTTTGTTTGCTTTAACTGAGAAAATCATTAATTCCCAACAGAGAGGAGGAAGGCTGTAATAGTCATTCTGAGAAAACAAAGTCAAAACAGGAATGCAGCTACAGCCACTATAACCAGTGAACGTGGCAAGGAGAGAGGAAATCCTTGTACATCACTGGGACAATGCCCCTTCCATCTCATCTTCTGTGTTGCCACATACAGAACAAACATAGTCAGAGCTGTGTGGAAAAGCATATGAGCGATTCCAAAAAGAAGGATTGTGTTTTTCAGGAGGCTGGTCTCAATCTGGATATTATCAAGAGTTTGGTCTTCTATCACTGAAATGTCCTGGTCTTGCAGTCTTCCTCCTCCTTATTATTTTCTTCCTGCTCATTTTTTCCTATTTTCCACTTTCAAGGAAATTAAAAAAATTAAAAATCCTGCATATAGGCAAAATTGTAATAAAAAAAAGAAAAAAACCCTGTTTTTTCCTCTACTGAAGACTTTTTTGCTGAATATATTACACACACACCAACTAAAAAACACTCAGAAAGTTGCTGATTAGTTAGGAATTGAGGACTTAAAATTTGCATTAAAAAAGGCAAAACCATTGTCTTGAAGAAATCTTGGATTTAGACTCCCATTTTCTCTCTATGGCAGTATTAAAAGTTTTTAATGACAAAGCCAATGATAGTTGCAGTTCTTTTAAAGCTTGTGAAAGTACTAAAAAATTCCTTAGTCTGTGCAAAAATAGGCCTTATATATCTGAGGTAAACACTTAGATCTTCTTCAAAACATCACAAAGAGAAAGATTTCAGGTTTTTAAACCTGTGCCCTAAATTGCTGTGACTTGTGTTTTAGCCCTAGAGGAGTTCCTATACTGGCTGTGATGCAGTGCATGTGTTTGTCCTGTCCATCTCTATTTTGGAAGCCATGATAGCACTGATGTACCATTCTAGAGGTCTTCAAAAATCACAAAGTCAGTTGCATGGAAAATTTATAAATATTCCAACTTTTATTTCCATTTTCCTGAGGAAATCAGCCAGCCACATATAGTAGCTGAATAAGAAAAAAAGCCAAAAAAACGTGCTTAAAATTTGCTGTCTTTTATTTCTAAATATTCCAGCGTAAGTTTTCCTTAACCTGAAAATCCAGACAAAGGGATTTATTTGGGTGACTGCACAGGCTCTAGATCCAAGGGCAGCTCAGCTTTGCCCTTCTGGCTTCGATGCAGCTCATACCTGCTGCCAGCATGTGATGGTGTGCAACCCATCACCGACTACTGCGAGGCTGCTGCAGCAAAGGTCTGGGGAGGAGGCTCAGCTGTGCAAGGGGAAATGGGTCTGAGAGCGAGATGGGGGCATTAAAAACAAAACCTGCCTTTGTTGCAGGGTCACAAAATTGTTCTTAAAGCATTTTGTTTGGGCTTCTGCGAGGGCAAATTGTAAATGTCAAGGAAAAAATTATTATCGGCATTTTAACACGGTAAGTTTCGCTTTTGCTCCACACCCAAAAAACAAACCCAAACTGGACAAGTGATTTAGGGATTTCTTTCTGGTGCTGTCATCAGAACTTTATTTTGCAGAATATCCTTCAGATACCAGCCAGAAACAGCTAAGTGGAATCAAGATTACATTTCTAAATGTCATGGTTCAGTATTTTCACTTGAGTTAATGCTAATCAATTGGTGTAACATTTCAAAGTTACATGCTCCTGAGATACACTGTCCAGAAAATTTAAAAATAAGAAAGACTTAAATAATTAAAACCTTAAATATTACATTCTTATCATGTACAATTTCAATCCCAGGGTTCAGGATGAAAGGAAACCATCTTTGAAAGGTAACATTTTCAGCATTAGATGCACAGCTCTTACTTCTACTGTAAAAATTACAGACCTCCTGCCTTATTATTAAAAAATGCTTGCATACAGTGTCATTTGCATAAACTTGTGTTCTGTAGAGCATATCCTCTGTCCTTTACAAGTCTTTATGTTAGACTCTAACTGCGTCCAAATGGAGATCTTGATCATACTGCTTGGTTTTGTGACCTAATTACCTCAAAAATCTCTGAAAACCAAAGCACTAAAAACTGTTTTAATAGTACAGCCAAAATACTCAGAATTAACTTCTTTTTCTTCACTAAATCAGCATGCCATGAAAACATCACAGTCTGCTAGATCTAAACATTTTCTACAATCTTTTCCCTCATGTTTTCAGAAGAATTTTGGTGTCTGATGGAAAATAGACAGAAATAAAGTTATCTCTGAATATTTGATAATTTCTTCTAACTTTCAGAATCAAGGGAGGAAAGAAAAATGAGGAAGCTTATAATTACTTCTTCCCTTTTTTTTTTTTTTTTCATTTCTTCTAAAGTTTCATTAGCAGCTATAATAACAGAAATGTTGGAGTAGCAAAAGAAAGGTGATTTTCACTACAGCTCTGGTATGGCTGAAATAATGGCATTTTTTCAAAATCCTGTAAGCAAAAAGACTACTCCAGATAAACATTTTGTGGGATTTGTTTGTCACAGTAAAGCTGACTCCAGGTCTATTCTAACTCCATATTATTCTAATTCCATATTGCATTAAAATTCTGTTGTACTTGTGGGGTTATTGTATAGGCACAATACAGTAATTTATCAACATACTGGTTTCTTCTTCAATCCATGGAAGTTTCATCCTTCTGAATCAGTACCAAATGACCAAATTTCTCTAGGTTTCTTTTTTTTTCTTTACTATTATGATCAACCAACTAGTTTTCACTTGTACAAGCTGAAATGACCACACTTCATAGTCTACTTTTAATGTAGGAAGTGAGATAGAGTTTAAAAAAAACATTATATCTAGCATTAGACTCAATCCTACAGACTGAAAGTCACTTTATCAGGTAGGCAATGAAATAGTTCTCACATGAGCAGATGTTTAAACAAGACATGCAGTAAAAAGTCTGTAATCATATCAGAAATACCTAACAAACTGTAAGTTTCTCTTAAATTTCATGGAGGAAAAATGGTATATATTTAATTTACTTAAATTGAATTAGTTCTAGACAGTGGAATGCATCCACTGACATTAATATTTTAAAAGTACTTGAGTTTAACATTTGTAAAATCACATTTCTAATAAGTTTTAAAAGTCATCTTACTCCTTTTTTTAATAATAATCTTTTGAGGTTTGTAATCTACTTATATTAAACAGTGTTCATTTTTAAATATAAATCCAGGTATTTACATTTAAATAACGACTAACTAATCTTGGTGAAGTAATCATAAAAAAAAACATTTTTTTTTTTGTGATGTAAACCTGGTTGCTGTTTCCTTAAATGCAGAGAAAGACAGGAAATAACAATGACTACAAAAGCAAGAATTGTAAGGGAGAAATTCAATCTTCTTGTCATATCACTTTAATTAAAAGTTCAGCTGGTTTAAAAAATAAAAAATAGCAACAAAAAGACTAATATGTCATATAGGGTAAATCAACAAAACTCAAATATTTACACCAGACAATCTTAGAATATCTTGACTTCAAAAATCTATGATTTCTCAAAAACTTCATGTTGTCCCTGCTGAACTCATCAGCCCTGCTGCCAGGTTAGCTTTGTTTAAGGGAACAGCCAAAGATGCACTGCTATGCCCACAGCAAAGATGGGAATTCCTTTCCCACACCTGCCAAAGTCCCTGTTGCTACTTACTGGCAGGGACACATTTGCTGTCTGGTGTTAAGGTTTGTGCAGCCCAGATGGGTGTCAGTGAGACCACCCAATGTCCACTGAATTCCTAGAAAATGCATTGACAGAACAATGGGATTTTCTTATTTTTGTTTCTAATGTGGGGTGTTTGAATGCAATGAATGAAAATAAAATTGTATAATTCAGAAAAATTGGTTGAAAAAAAGATGTTCAGAAAGCCAAGAAAGAGAAATTGAGAGAAATAGCTCATAATTGCATTCACTATAGGTAAATAGCGATTATTTCACTGTCACTTTTAAACCAGTCACACTGTACTCTGTGGACAGACTTCATGACTGGATTTTGATAAGAAAACATACAGTTGAACAGAATGCAATATAAAATATGTTACCACTATATACCATTTATCTGGTCTGAATTAGGGGAAAAGTGCTTTTCAGTTATTGATAACAAGATGGTCTCAATAATTTTCATATTCTTCCTGTGTATATACTTGTACATTCCAAATAATTGTCATATAATATTTAAATTTTTAAAAAAATAATAGTGGAAAAGAAAATCTGCTAATATGAATTCCAGTAAAATTTGTTTGAAAGAAGCAATGATAAAGAGTACAGGAAGAAAAAAAATTAATCTTCTTATTAATAGCATCAAGTCTGGTTAAGATATAGGCTGGAAATGACCAGGATAGACAGCTCACAATCACATAACCACGTACAAGTCATCAAATTATAGTATCACTGTGACTGACAAAGGTTTACATGACTTCTTTTAATTTTCTTCTAACAAAAGGCAATTTTGCAGCCTTTATGATGGCTGAAACCCTTCCTTTGAATATGCCTTGCCTTGCCTTGCCTTGCCTTGCCATGCTTCCTTAGATATTGCATATCTTATTAAGCTCTAATAATGAAAAGGGCATGAAATTCAGTAAAGGAAAGGAAGGAGTAAATATCTAAAAAATAAAAGGCAAAATGAAAAAACATTTTGGATTTGATTGCTGCATTTTTTTGATATGTGTTCTTTAATTAAAAATTCACATTGCAATTCTATACAAGTTATTTTAAAATGTTGCTATCAGTTCTAATATCAAATCCATTCCTTTGGTTGTAAATAAGGCATTTCATGCAGCAGTGCACTTGTTCTTCTGCCCACAGGATCTGTTTTGATTTGCCTCCATTTCAGCAACTGCAAGAGTTTTAGTGTAGAAAACTGGAGCACTGAGATTGGCTAGAAACACTAAGTCAAGGTCTAGATAACACATGGGTCAAAACTTAATTTTCCCTTAACTTCTGAACACTTGGCTGCCTTTCCAGTACTCTGTGTTCACTGTGCTGGTATTGGCTATAAAGGGGGGAAAAAAAAATCAAGAAACATTACTTAATGTATGAGAGACCAAACTGCCATGGTAATGGATCCCAGTAGGAATGCAGAGCCATTTTTCTTCTCTGATTCTCTTTGTTCATGAAGTTCCTATGTTTCTACTGCCAGCTAGAGGGATCAAGTGCCAAAAGAAAGGATTCTGTAAATCTTTTAACAGAGATAAAAAGCTGCATGTTATTTATAGAGATGAAAAAAGTCTGCTCTGCCCTTTTCCATCTTGAATTGTGAGATACACCAACGCAACAAGATCTGCTCTTGTGCAGTATTTTTCTCCATATTTCACCACACATATTTTTACTTTTGGGGTGGTGAAGCTTTCCCCAGTAACATTTGTGAAAGAAAAGGGAAAATTGCTACATGTTTGCTTTGTATCAATCTTCTATTTTTTTTTATTAACATTTCTGGTTTTCTGTTTTTTTTCTCCATCCCTTCCACCCTCAGTTCAGAAAATCATGATCCCAAGGATCACAGCTGGAACAAAAATAGACAGAGAAAAGACAGACCTACGAAAGGACAGATAAGAGGGTGGTTAGCTAGGAGGCAGATTTTATTCATCCTTGAACCTATCTTCTCTTTCTTTACCATAGCTTACTTTTAGAGATAACTCTGGAAAACACTGCAAAATTCCAGAGGGGGAAGCACCACTCTTCCAGTGCTCCTGTTGCCGGGATTTTAAAACTTCTGATATTGTTTATTGCATACCAACAACCATGAAAAAGGTTATCTTGCTTGTCAAACAATTATTTTCTATTTATTAATAGTGCTTTTTATCAGCATCCAGAACAACAACTCATTTGCATACTTCCCCAAGGTTTATGGGAGCATTAGCTTAACTGCTTCAAAAGCTCATTCATCAAGTCATTCCTTTAGCTCCGGTAGGGCTCATAGCAGCATGATATAGTAGAAAGTCAAGCTGGGGTAAAGGGTTACCATAACTTAGGATCGCATTTTGGGCAATCACCTCATCCATTTGCTCCAGCTTTTATGTGTAAACTTAAACCTGTCACATGTGGAGAACATTGCCACATTTCAGAAAAGGCTTATTAACTGCTATTCTTCATAAGCTTAAATTAAAAGACAGACTTACTCAAGGTTCTTTCCTCACACTTTTGAGGACTCAATTTCCTACAGTCAGGTTTGTTTATTGGTTTCACTGTGATGACTCTTGGTAATCCTGCTTATGTTTGTTATGTTCACAGCCGTTTTTAATGTGGTATCTTAAATACCAGATGCAGTCATTTAGTTCATCTGAAAATTAAACACAAGGGACACAGGGTAATGATAAATGAAATTGTGTCAAGTGGAAGAGATATTTAGTCAGCACCAAAGGAATTAAGGTTTGACTCTGCATTATTTAATTAACAGTCTGCAAGAGGGGTTAATAAATGTTAATAATATTAACAGTTCATACGAGCTATTAAGATGAAGTAATCCATCTTGCAATCTGGAAAAAGGACTGGAATGCAGAACACTCAGTGCTGTCTCATTGGCCTTGCTAGAGAATCTGTGTGCAGTTTTCAGATCTCTTTCAGTGCATCTTCTAAACTGGTCAGTCACTCAGAGGTCTGTGTAGATCCGAGATTGAGTTTTCAGAGGCATACAGCATCCACTGCAACTGATGTTCCAGCAAAGTCAGCTACCCTGAGCTCACAAAAGCTGTGCTGAGAAACAGCTTCTGCCTCGAATATGGTGTCAGTCCAAGAGGATGTAGCCAACAGAATCACCTTTCCTTCACCATGGGGAATGAGGGTATCCAGGCCTCCTGCTGAAAACAGGTCACCTACACAAGCTGTGCACACCATTGGTGCTAAGTCACTGAGCAAGTTGGAAGGAGCATGTTTAGCTGTGTTCCCTCTGGATTATTAATGTAGCTGTGCTAAGATATTAATAACATTTCATCAGTGGTGGTCCCAAACTGCTGTGCCAGAAAGGTCAACTACATAAAGAATTTAAAGCAGTGAAGTGCAACAAAAATCTACGCTCAATTCAATGAACCAACCAAAAATCTCAGTGCTCCAAACAAATGTCAGTTAATTTTAAATGACAGATATAAGAACATTAGTTTGACTGTATTCACTTTACTATTGTTTTTCTGTAATTGTATTACTACAAAACTAGATCTTTTGTGTTCATATATCACTTATTTTTTTGGAGTGTTCAAAAGAGAGATATTATGGTTGATTTAGAATTCTTTTCTAAAGGATTTAGGTCCTCTGTTTCTGTTTCTGTTTATTTCAATGAATAGTACATCAAAATCACCATGACATCTCTGTATTTTCACAACAGTTCAAGGACAGAGTGTATTCATATTGGTGGTTTAGTTCAGACGAGGAATGTGGTTTTGAAGAAAATAGTTCAACCATTCCCATGTCCCACATCTTTTGTTTCACACAGTGGATCAGTATAACATTGACTGAATATCCATCCCTTTTGGATGAAATTAAACTCAAAGATGAACACCACAACCACAACTAATTAGGTTCAAATTGTGGGGATTTATTCCACGGCCTGCACTAGATGTAGTCTGAAATAACACACCTTCCTTAAAAATTTGTAGCCTGGACTTTGAATTCTCAGTATTAACAGGTCACCTCAGAGATGCAATTCACAGAGATGCATTTCAAGACTTCTAGGACAGCCTCGGAGAGCAGATAAAATTTTGTATTCTTTCAATTTCAGGAAATAAAATTTGCAAGTTCCCCCAAAGCCACAGAGTAACTCAATACATAAGATTTGCAGGAACATCTGCTACAGACAGATTAATGTTAGTGCATTTTTAAAGCCACCAATCTGAATACTCTCTCACTAAGATCCTCTTGCCAAAAAAACCCTTGACTGTTAGCACAGATTTCAAGCAGATCCTCTATTAGAAAACTGCATTACTACCTCCTAAACTCATGTAACTCAATGGATACTCTCCTTTTTTGCCGAGTGCTGTGTATAAATGCATTCAGGCACTGAATAACACAAAAATATCTAATCCAGGCAGCTTGAAGCAGCCTCAAAGTCGCAGGTACTGGTTCTTTTGGGGGACTTTCATATCCTGGCATCAGCTGGAGAAGCAAGACAGCAAAGCAAAAACACCCAAGGGGGTTCCTGGAAAGCATTGATGACTTTCTGACATGGGTAGCAGATGATCCCACAAGATGATCCTTATACTAACAAACAGGTAAGGCCTTGTTGGGAATGAGAAAGCTGGGGACAGCTTTGGCTGTAGTGACTGTGAGTGTGGAACTCAGTATTGGGGGAGGAGGATGCAGAGCAGCAGGTAAGATTGTAAACATGGACTACAGGTGAGTTAACTTAAGCCTCTTAAGGGATCATCTGGGAGCAATCCCATGAGAACAGGCCCTGCATGGAAGAGGTGTCCAGGAGACTGGCTGATGTTCAAGGGAGGTTGATATCCTCCCAGCTCAAGAATGTCACTTGTCTCTCACAACATCCTCATAGGCAAATCAGGAAGTGTGGACTGGATGAGTAGACAGAAAGGTGGATTGGGAACTGGCTGAACAGCAGATCCCAGAGAGATGTAACCAGTGTCGCAGGATCTTGTTGGAGGCCTCTCCTTAGAGGTGCTCCCCAGGATTTAATACTCTGCTTAAGTTATTCATCAATGACTTGGATGAAAGACGTAGAGACTATCTCAGCAAGTTCCCTGATGGCACAAAGCTGGGAGGAGTGCCTGATAGCTCAGAGGGCTCTGCAGCCCCTCAGAACAACCTCAACAGGTTGGAGAGATGGGCAGAGAAGAACTGCCTGAGATTTAACAAAGGCAAATGCAGGGTCCTGCACCTGGGGAAGAATAACCCCAAGCAGTAGTACAGGCTGGGGGCTGATGCTGTAGAGCAGCTCTGTAGAGAAGGACCTGGGGTTCTGGTGGACAATGAGCTGTCCACGAGCCAGCAGTGTGTCCTTGTGCCCAAGAAGGACAAAGGTATCCTGGGGTGCACTAGGAAGAGCATTGTTGCCAGCAGGTCGAGGGAGGTGATCCTGTCCCTCTGCTCAGCCCTGGTGAGGTCGCATTTGGAGTGCTGTGTCCAGTTCTGAGCTTCTCAGTACAAGAGAGACATGGAGCTCCTGGAGCAGGTCCAGCAGAGGGTGACAAGGATGATCAAGGGACTGGAGTACCTAATTCACAAGGGAAGACTGAGGGAGCTGGGCCTTTTCAGTCTACACAAGAGACAACTGAGAGGGGGCCTCATCCATGGCTGTAAGTGTCTGAAGGGAGGGTGTCAAGAGAATGCATCTAGGTTCTTCTCAGCGGTGCCAAGCAATACAAGATAGAGATGTTCAGAAACTGTTGCGCAGGATGTTCCTCCTGAACATGAGGAATAATTTTACTTGTGTGAGTGAACAAGCACTGAACAGATTGCCCAGGAAGGTGTGGAGTCTCCTCACTGGAGATATTCAAGAACTACCTGAACACCATCTTGTGTGATGAGTTCTAGGATGACCCTGGTTGAACACAGAGCTTGGACCCCTTGATCTCCTATGGTGCCTTCCAGCTTTACCCATTCTGTGACTATGTGTTTCTGTGATTTTGTTTTTTAAAAGTGTAATGTTTTGTCAGCTTATTTGCGTTATTTCTAGACAAGATTTAAATGGCATGTTTACTTAAAACAGAGATTTGCACTAACAGAACAAAGATACAAACTGCTTAAAAGAAAAAATAAATTTCTAAAGCTGCTGCTAACAATTCATTGTTACAAGCGTTTGAGGTTTACTAATTAGCCTCGAAAGTTTGTCTCTGATCTGGCATGCTGAGGAGAGCTACCAGAGCTCTGCTTTAGCTTTCTGCCATTGTTGACTGCAAATATTAGAGACACAGGGCAGACTCTTTGCCAGTAATGGGCAGGGTCTACTCTTATTTCCATTTCTTTTTATTTTCCTCTGCTGTGACTGGGCAATGAAAGACCTCATGGTCCTGTGGAGGATTAAGACATCTTCCTTTGTCAGCCTTAGAATATCTTCATTAACATTTCAATCACATCTCTTAATTAGCATATTCCCAGCAGACTTCAGGCTGCTTTTCTTTTTCAGAAGCCTCTAAAGATGCATGGGTAAAATTGCACATTTCATATAACATAGAGAATAGTAAGTACAATGTTCCTCATGTGAACTTATTGCTATTTGCTCTCTGCAGACAACATATAAAGGGGAAGGTGACTGTAAAAGGCAACTCTTGGAATGGAGAGTTTATGCTAAGAAACACTTTCTTCCCTGAAAACAGATATTTTATTTTAGAATATAATTATAAGGAACATATATTCTAATAAACTAAGTGGTGCTCCTGGGCATTTCATTGCTTATATTCTTTTCATAATTGAACAGTCATTAGCATCCATTTGGCCCAGCAAATGAAACCTTTCCCAAAAATGTCTTGGGCAAAATTTGGGAGCCAGCACAAAGCAAAGACTTGTTCTCCACTTGTCTCTATTTAGTAGCTTAGTTATTAGCAGGCTGCCTTGCAGATAAGAGATCTTAGCAATGGGAAGGTGTCCAGACTGTGCCAGGTAACGTGGGAACAAGAAAACAAGCCCTAGCACTATCCAATTTACTGTCATAAATGTAGCCACAACATTCCAGCATTTTAGTGCAAATAGCATCAGTAGATGACAGTTATTTATCCAAACATTATCCTTTACATGACTAAGTGGCTTTCAGCCCAGGAGGCAATTTCTTTGGTTTACAGTGTGATCTCTGAAACTGATTTTTTATCTCAAGTAGTTTCCTTTGTGAGCAGGGGCCATTGAAAGAGGAAATCAAGGTTTGTACACTTCTATCATCTCTTGGAGCAAACCAGATGCACTTGAATCCACATGAGCACTTGAATCATCTGGTGCTGCATGAAAACCTTACCTGTTCAACATCACTGCACCTTGCAGTAACAAATAGGTTCTCTAGAAAAAAAAATCCTGGATAAAATATTCTGGAAAGACTTAAAAGTTGCCTTTGAGCAGCTAACAAAGCTTTTTACAGAAAGTCTTTTAATTCTGTGATATTAATCTGGAACTTGTAGGACATAATTTCTAATAACAAACAAGTATAAAAATACCAAAAAGAGTAAAAAACCAAAAATTACAATAAAGAATAGATATTTTCTTTTTTATTTTCAAATATTTGTGCAAATATTTGATTATATATTTCTCAATAATATCAGTAGGATTTGTGATGCAGCTGAATCCTTGTGAGAAGCCTTATGAATACTTATAAATGCCAAATGACTTGACATTAAATAGGATACAAGAAACTTCCCCCATACCTACCTCTCACCAGAAGTAGATTGAAAAAACTTAAGATGATAAGAAATAAATTTATTTTATTGGTTTTGACCTTTCTTCTTTCCTTATTGTCCTTTTTCTGCATCTGTAATTTAAATACAATACAGTAGAAAAGGTAGGATTATCACAACAGATCTGTGTAAAAAGGAAATTAATTTAGAATGAAAATGAAGACCATTCCTTACTAGAACAAATTAAATGCTTGAGGCAGAGGCCTGTCTGCATGTAGATACGTCTGGTATGGCAGACATGAGAAGAAAGAGCACAGCTCTTGCAGAAAGCAAGAAAGAGCAGCAAGCACATGTATAGTGGTGAAACAACAATAGATGCAACATAAAGAAAAGCAGAAGCAGACTCCTGTCCATGAACAGATGCTGAAACAGAAATGAACTTTGCAGCAAAGGCGAGCAATGCCAAAACTGAAGTCCTGTGGACAAAAGGGCAGAAATCCAAATAAAATCAGCATCTCCTTCTGATACGCCCACTGTGCATCCAGAGTATCCATAAAGGGACATTGCTCTTCAGACTTAGTTTATAGTTTACAAAAATACAAATAATGAAGCCAAATTTATGCATTTGGTCTGCAATATTCACAATCTCAGCTGATGAACTTCAGTGTACTGTATCCTCAGCTGATATGTACATATAGATGCTGTTTTCAGGTCTATCAAGTAGATAATGTTGAATTTTCATAAGTACCGGGTAGAACACGAGTCATGTTACAGTATTGACAAAATTTCCACCAGCTTAGGTGATATTACATTTTGACCTACTGTATCTCTCAGGCTCTCTGAAAATATTGCACAACCACTGTTTTTCACTTCAGTGTTTTATTAAAGCTGATCTACTGTTTTTACAGATAAAAGAGTTTAACATTCGAGAATGCTGATTCAATTGCCTCAGACATTTTCTGCAATATACAAATATCATTTTTTACACAAGATTTTCGAAATACTTCATTTTGACAAGGTCAAATAACCTTGTCTAAACAACTGGATTGGTTTTTGATTTTATGAACCTTTATCACACCCAACAAAAACCTCATTATCCATAGCTGGGTTTTATAAAAGTCAAAACAAATCAAAAAGAAATTCTCTACTCTTAACTAAATTAAGCAAGTCATGGGGCTACTTTGGTATTTCTGAAGTGAAATTATTTGGAAATGTCATATTGAGAGAATTTGCAACTTTATGTCCCAATTTGAGATGAAAGGCATTTCTGAACTAGATGGAAGACTGGGAATACCAAGTAGGCCTTCCTCTCACATCAAACTTCAAGCACTTCGGAAAATCAAAAATTCATTTCACATTATTTAGAGTTCAATGCAATTGTCCATGGTTCATACAAAATGCTTCTTTCGAATCAGTATCTGTACTGAAGAGCTGCTTTTCTTGCTGCCAGTTTCAGCAATTATTCCCCTTGCAGCTTCACACCTGCCCAGTGCTAACCTTCAGGTTTGTCAGTGCAAAACAATACCTGGTGGAAGGGAACCTACCAAAATGTTCTACAAAAATATGCTGTCACACAGTTTACAAAACTAGTGGTAGAGGCAGTGACAGGGAAAGAAAAAAAAAATCTGCTTTCTTCTCTAAGCACTTACAGAGCCCTACAGTTGGAATGCAGATGAGAAGACTGCTCCAAAATTGCAGAGCTACTGTCACTGTCTAATTGCAACCATCTAATTCTGTGGCAGCATTTGGGTATTATTCTTCGTGTCTGGAAGTTGAAACAGGGAAAATCATGTGTAAAGCTCAGTGTTACCAAGTCTGACTTACAGACTATGAATACTCTGTGTTGGATACAAACTAGCCCTTCGGCAGAAGAATTAGTTTCATATATACATATTTTCCCTCATCCATAGGTGCTTTCTTTCCTTATAGCAGGAGGTTGTTCACTATTGCAATAAAATTTTGTTTGATGTATTTGGGGTTCAATCTCTTTTACATCAAGGCAAACCCTCCCTTGTACAGACAAGCATACCAATAAGAACTTCTGGAATTTTTGGTGAAAGGAAAGGATATAAAACGATGTCCTGTAACTTTTTGTCTTCCTTTAAAAAGCCTATAAACAGGAGCTCAGTCCAAGACAACACTGCTCTTTGTAAGTGACAATAGGACATTTATGCCAGCTGACAATAGAGCCCATATACTTGAACTACAAAATGACAGGTTCTCCTGCCTGTACATGCTCATGTTTTGCTAGACATGCAGATGTAAGCACTGGAACCCCTCCATTCAGCCTGATATTGTGCAAATTACAAGGATGTATAGTACTATAACCACCAAATCTGTTAATTAACTCATCACAGGAGTGATAGATTTCTATATAGTACATAGCTCTGTGGTCTAGTACGAGTGATATTCTATCCTGGCACCTCATTTCTCATGAAAGAAGTGAGCTTGACTTCCAGGTAGCTTGTGATGCTGGAACCTGAAAGCTGTGTGTGAAGATGGCTACTTGCCATCAGATGAACACAAGTCAAGCAAAACCAAGGTCAGAGGCAAATGACTACATCTCCCAAATTCAGCCTCTGCCTTAGAGAGAAATTTCAGCATTCTAGGTGTGCATTTTCCCATTCAGACTCATCCAATAGAATTTAACTCTTAAAATTATATTTTAACCTTTCTGTTAGAGAAAAGAAAAATTAAAAACCCAAGCCTGTCAGATGCACGCTTCTTTGGTTGTGTTGCTCTACTCAGTTGCTCAGTTTGGAGGCCTGAAATGAACATAATTTCATATATGTGGGAGATTAGGTGTATGTTTTAAGAGAAAATGAAAGAATCACTACCCACAGTGAAGCTGCTAACTCCTGCTTGTAATTATGCATCGAGCTTTGTGGGAAAGTGTAATAAATCAAATAACACTTTCCAACATTTTCAGTTTCCTGTTATACACACAAAAAGAAAAAAAAAACCTTCCTTTCTGCTGGACCAGATTCGTGTATTTTGGAATTCTAGTTTTTTCCTAACTTCTCTTTGTTAAGGAGCAAAGCTTCTGTGTTTTGGAAAGAAAGTCCCAAAAGTAAGACTGTAATTATATTTGTGTGCATGTGTGCTATTTCACTGACATATAAGCAAAAACACCCCACCAGGATCGGAGTGTAGTAAGTAGGACTTTCTTCCTGTGAACATTTAGTGGCATTAAGGTATTTTTGTCTATACTGCTTTCTCTTTACATTTGCTTTCAGTGAGCCATCTGGGAATTAAGTTTTACCAACATGAATATTCATTCTTTCCCTTACCTCTAGTGGCTTTGGATCAAGCCCAGAGCATAGTTACAAGTGTATGTACATGAATATTTACAGGTGCCAAATTTTATATCCACATTTGCAAATGCTGCACTAGAAGTGGTTTCTTCCATTTGCAGTCACAAATATGACAGTGCCATATTTCTCTTTTGACCTATCACAACAGCTCCAGTCTGAAATGATGATTATTCATGGAAGACTGCGCGTGATCAAAACAGAGTTAAAAAGATTTGCCAAAACAAAATACAGTGAATAATTGTGAATAATAAATTCCAGGAAATTACAGTCTGAGAACAGACTTTCTACAGGCTTAAAAGGAACATCAAATAATTTCTTTGTCAGCTCTTCTCAGTATCCACTGCATCAAATTTCTTACTGCAAAACAGTTTAAAAATCCAGCATAATCTTTAAAGTGCATCAGACTTCTGACATTACATCTGAAAAGGGAATAAGCAGGGTAAACGACATGGCATTACCCCCATTGTGCTGTCTCTGCTGACCATCATTCACAATGGGCATGCAGCATTCCAGAGTTCAGTGTATTCTTATGACAACCTGAGATAATGCCAGCAAGGCTGGAGCTGAGCTCAGTTATCTTTATGACTGATAAAGCAGACTACACGAAGAAAGCGTACAGACAACCACAGAGGCACTAAAAATAGCAGAGGACTGGAAAAGTTACTTTTTCTTACCTCTCTCTTATTGCCCATCAGCAAATGTGTTGACTTTGAAGATATTTTAGTACCCACAAGACTGCCAATGTTATAAGCTTGATCTGTCTCCTGTGCGTTGTAATTTTACTGCAATGATCCCAGTGAAGGAATTCCATGGAGTGTCTCAGATCAATGAATAAACAATTAAAATCTTATAATAAACCTTTATAATTAAAGCATTAAATTACAAATAGAGGAAAACAATAAAATTATGAAATCAAACTTGGCACATGTTTTTCTTTGGGAATTCTTTTTTTTTTTTTTTTACTGTACTCTTCGCACAGATGAATGAGAGGTGAAAAAAAATGGCTTTCTGTTAACAGGACAGTCACCAAACCTGCAGAACTTACATTTCCAAAGAGGATTTTCCCTATCCCATAAGCAAACATTAGACCTGTAGGAAAAAAAGCAGTTCAGCACTGCTTTTCTGCTCATGGAAAGTAGGCAGAGACCTGACTCTTCCCTGGCTTAAATTGGTTTTATAAGTCCACGGGTGTTAGTAGATTTTTTTTTTCAGAGCACAATCCTGATTGCAGAGTTCATCTGTCATTTAAGGCAAGGACACTGGCATCTGGATTCATGCATTCAAGTCTCTGCAGTGGCACTGAGAAGCTTCATGCCTTCAGGCAAGTCACTTAAATCCAGTGTTACAATTTATCCTTTTACAAAATAAGTATAAATAATACTGCTCTCACTGGGGTGTTTTGAGGTCAAATTCTGATCTTGTTTCAGCAAAACAAGGAGGAGAAGTTGATGGAATTAAGCTAAAGTAAACTCACCCCAAGCGTCTTTCATTGTAAAGTCCTTTGCAAACTTCATACAATGCAAAACAATGAATAGCAACCAGCTCAGAGATAAAGGAGATAGAGCAGCGGGTACACAGGGCTAAGTACTGTCATACAGAGGGTTGAAAAAATCTAAGGATCACAGCAGGAATGTTTAAGTTTATTAAAATCGCACTAACATCTTTTTTTTTTTTTTTTTTTTTTTTAATCTGTTAAGAAAAAGGCAGGCAGATATCGTTGCACATAAAACAGTAAAGGATTTGACTCAAAAGGTGTTTCTTCCCCCTTTGGAACCACTACTTTCAGTTTGGTTCTACCACATCTAAAGCTAAGAGCTGTATTTTGCTTTAAAATTTAGGCTTTTCAAAATCTTGCCCTTCCTCTCGTGGCCGGTCCCCTTTCCACATGCTGCAGGAAGCATTAGGGGCTGCATCGCTCCCCCGATGCTCTCCAGGTCCCGAGGGCTCACCCGCAGGAGCTCGCTCCCCCCTTTCCCTCCTTCCCACTCATTTCTCACCCTTGCTGCTGCTCTCCACGACTCTGATCTCTCACTTCCTTCCCACTGCACATGCACACATTAAAACATCCACAGCTTTTACAGCTGTGAGCCAGGAAGAAAGGGCACGACAATTTCGCTCGCTGTATCTTTTTTACCATTGCAGCTTTCAGTGCTTGTGCTCAATCTGCCCCAGGCGATCCTCCCTGAGATATTCGCTGCAATTAAAGAAAAGAGCAAAGAAACTGTGAAACATTTGGGGGGAAAGAAGAAATGTAAATCATGTATCAAGCACTTTTGGGAGCACAGGGAAAGCAAACTGCATGTAAATCTGAGCTTGAAAGTCAGTTGCTTTAAGAAACAAACATAATTAAAAAAAAAAAAGCCATTCTACGTTGCTATTGCAGTTAATATCAATTAATCTATAAAAGACTTTGTTTCATTTCATGAAAACCTTTCTTAAAGCAGCTACTTTGCTTTAACCTTCATTTGTTCTTCACAGCTGGAATAAATGGTTAATCTCTCAGGGAATCATGCATGGTATTTGTTATTGATTTTATAGCTCAATAACATACCGGGGCTGTGAACAGGTTGGTATCAGATTAGGAAACAACTACTTAGAAGCAGACACCAGCTGTGCACTTGTGATAAATTACATTTTTCCCTATGAATTTTATACCTAGTTATAGTTAGTTTATAGGATTTAGCACCATATGGACTGCCTGCTAGCGAGGTAACAACCCAAAACGCAAACACTTTCCTCAGTGAAAGAAGCAACCTGTAGCTGGAGACTTTTCTTTTAGAATATTGTATTGTAATAATGGATCTGGAAATCCTGAAAGGTTTGGCTCATACCTCTGTGTTTTGGGTTTGACATAGACACTGAGGTTGGTGTGAAACAGCAATACACAAATGGTAAATGTGCTAACATGAAAATACAGAGAACTTGGAACCAATGCAGTCTAAATACAGGGATTTTTTGAAAAAACAATGGCAATATTGTTTTCAGAGCTGTTAAAAAGAAATCTCTCTGAGGTTAGTACAGGGAAGAAGATTTCAAACTATGTATTGCATTCCAAAGATCAGTTCTACACTGCCATATTTACCACTAAAATGTTTCCAAGAATCATTTGAATGCAATTAAAATTATTGCAACTTTTTTAGAATACAGGACCAGCTTTTCTTAGAAGAAAAATAGTAGTAAATAAAAATAATTCATAGAAATAACTTTATTTGCAGAATAATAGACCCAGAAACATCATGAATAACATATCTTTTACTCGGGGCTTTTCACTTGTTTTTTTTTTATTTCCCAAAACTGACCATTATTTTATATACTTACATACAAGGCACTCTGTCTAAAAAGAAACCCATATAAAATTACACGCACACAAGCACATATATATATACACATATATACGTTCAACCTTTTCTGGTTTTCCATCAGCATTAAGGGCCCCAGTTATGTGATACAATCACTACATCTAGATATGGAAAGACCTGATAAGTGATTCTTCATGTAATGCCTCTGCCAGAACAAAATTATTACCTGATACACATCCAGAGGTGCTGCTCCCAGCGGGATCACGTTATTTCCCTGGAAATTTTCTAGGCCATTTATAAGCTTATTATTTAGGTTAAGCTAAATTGTCCAGATCAACTGGCAGCATACTGTAGAAATCTTACTTCTTATTCTCTTCTGCCATGGTTACAAGTTTCCTGATATAAACAGAATTATCTGAGCATAAAACTAATGACAAAACTCATAGACTAACGCATGGATATATCATCATCAGTATAATTCTAGCATCAGTGAAATGTTAAATATGAAGACTGTGTTCCATCTAAGTTTAAATGAGGGTGAAATGTAGCAAATAAGGCCTGTAGTTTATGAGAATGTTCTGTAATAAAGCTGGATTTAAGAAGTAAATAGGCAAAAAGATCCCAAATTTAAACTTATGGATCAGATTAAAATCCCATTTATTTGAAAAGTAACCTTATATAAAAGAACATTTAAGGACTGGACAGCATTTTACTAGCTTTGGGATTTAATATCAGGTGTTCATAAGACCCTGCAAATAAAGAAGTTGCCATACTATAGCTGATATTCAAGCGTCAACAGACATTCCTAGAGCTGAGTGAATAATTAAAAAAAATTGAATAACTTATTCAAAACTATGAAATTCATCAACTAAATTACTTGAATAATACATCTATGAATTATGAACTGACTATGTTGGGTGAATAATACATTAATAATTAATATGAAAAATATAATTAAATTCTTCAAATTAATTACTCAGAGAATATGAGAAGCCATAATTATTCTCTATGCTGTACTCAAAGAATAGAATGCCTGAGTAGTCTGTATGCTCTTACAATTTTTCAGTGCAATACATAGGGTATATCTTTATAATTACAGAGTATCGGGGTGATATCTCAAATACCGTTTCAGGCTAAAAATGAAGCAAAATGTCATAATTGAACAAAATAACATATGGTTTAATAGAAATATGCTAATGTTGGGATATGTAACATGGCCTAGTTGGCAAAGACTGGCTCTGTCTCTGAACAAAGGCCCAGAGGCAGGAATTTTTTGACAAGCAGTGAAATGCCAGGGCTGTGCATTTGCTAATTTGGACCATAGGTTACTTTCAAATACCATCTTGTACAGTACCTGCATCAAGCAGCGAGTGTGGTTCAAGTGGCTCAGCCTCCCACCCACCCTCAGTGTTGGTTCCCAGGGGCTGGACTGGGGCCAGCACTTTGGTAGAAAGCTCAAGTTGCAGGATCTTACTTTGCAAGGATCTCTGTCTGGCGTGCTTCTGGATCAAGTCACACTGAGTCCAGCTGTGTAGGAAGAAGGGGAATATGCACTCCAGGGGGTTTAATGTTCATGGTTCTGCTCCAGGACTCACATCACTGGGCAGTACAGAGCAGCAGTAGTGCCCAGGTGCAGGCTTAGACAGCAGCAGGCAATTTGAGCATCCATGCCCCTTTATGTGTCTCACATTTGATACTGACATCACAGTACAACATCAATCCTTTTTCTTTTTGGGATAGGGAGGTGTGGTGTCCATAATGTATTGAGTCCCTCCTTTCTCATACTGCCTACTTTGCAGAGAGCACAGTTTGTGAGGAGCAGAAGGGAAATTGCCCTGCAAGGTAAGAACAGAAAAATTACAGAGTTCTACTCGATATGTTTCCTTGCCTGTAGTTGTTCTTGCCACATTTTCACATAAGACCGTGCAATTACTTCCTGTTGGATTCTGGCACATACCATAAAAATACACTTGCATTCTCCACGTACACATAGGGTAAGGTTATGCTCAAATATGCAATGATGCGTGGAGTGATGCCAGTGAGAACTGTGGCTGAGGCCAGTGCCACATGTGGGCCACAGAACAGCTGAAACGAGGACTGATGTTGAAGATCCTCACTCAGTGATGGGGGGGGGGGGCTGATTTTTCATCCATTAGATATAAGCAAAATTAGCACATTCATTACACTATTACAAATGGAAAATGCAAGTTAACCACATACTCCATCCTCTGTATTCTATTGCTATCTTGAAAGCATGGTAAATTTATATATTTTGAAGAAATAAGAAATAAGAAAAGCCTGCATGTCTAGAAATGGTAGAAATGCCTTCAATTGTAAAATATTTTTAAAGACTCTGAAACAAAATATAACAACCTATCAACCAAACACAAAACATTCAGAAAAAAACCAACTCCTCAGGGAACTGCTTGTCCAGTTTCATGTTCTATCATACCTGCATACCTATCCCACAACCCCCCATAAACTGAGTATTCTGTTTCCAAAATATGTTTCCATAAATTTAAAGTCTCTTTAAAAGGATATTTCAAGCATCTTGCCAGTCTCTGATCTGATCTGTCTGGTTAATCAACAAAAACTGTTCTCTTCTTGACTGTAAAGACAGATCCTATATTATTTATTTCTTGTTAGGGGATGCATTACACTATAATGTCCAATCACTGTCTTCTTAACGTCTCAGGTGTGTCCCAGACCTGTCTTTAAGATTTCCCAATTAGCCCCACTCTCAGCAACAAACTACCAGTTTTAACTAAGCTATACTAGAAGTCCATTCTTTTGGTTTCTGAAATATTCCAATTATGTGGAATAAGTAATGAGATATTCATTTAATCTGATTAAACACAGCCATTTTTATTCCTTGTATGCCTTTCCATTTCTTGGAATCAAGTACGCTAGCTGAAGAGAATATATGTCTCTGGGAGAATATCTGTGCTTCTTTTTCAGTGTATTATTCTGAGGCAAGAGTCTTTAGAAATGTAAAAGTTCCTCTCTGAAGAGACACCTACTCCTACAAAAGCAACCAGTGATGTTTGTGTATGACTTTCTGCAGACAGCTTGTTTCTTCCTTCCCATGTCCTGGCCTGAGACATGGTTCTGCACATAAGCTTGAAATTGGCAATTACATCCTGATTCTTCTAGGCACTGAGCATCTTCCCCAAAATGCTGAGTCTCCTGGAGTGTTAATGACATCGGTGGGAGTGAAGGAGCTCAGTTCCCCACAGGGCTGAGGCACAGCTTCCTTCACTGGGGATTTCAAGTCCTGTTTATTCCTACAGATTTTCATGCCCTATCAGTCCTTGAAGGTGACACAGGAGAAAACACGATGACAACAGGGCATGACAAATCTCAGGGAAGATTTGAATGTAAATACTCTCCCGTGAAATGTAGATATTATTGGAATAACCTGAACAAATCAAGAAATTGGCTGGCAAGGGCACAGCATCATTATCATATTGCAATATCTTCAAGGAGAAATTGTATAACGCTTTTTATAAGATTTATTACATTTCTGAAATGAAATAAAATATTAGACCTCTAATTTTTTTTAGTTAAATTTCATCAGTAACTCCCTACATTCCTTCTTCCTGCTCAATGAATTAGCCTTTATCATATTTTTGTCTGAGATAAAAATGAATGATTTGCTTTTGATTAAAAAAAATAATAAAAGAAAGAAAGAAAGAAAAAAAACCTTCTGCCTAACTTTGAACTATGAATCAGCCTTGGTGCTCTCATTAAAAACTCCCTAACTTTTAATTGCAGAACACAGTCTCTGCTGTCCCCAGACTGGGAAGTAAGATTCTTGGCAGTTACTCAGAGGAAAAATGGGGAAAAAAATCAGCATTACTATTATCATAACTCAAGACAAAGGTGTGCTGTGAGCGCACTTATTCAAGTTGGTAGTTGCAAATTTCTGAAATTGTTCCATCATTGAAACCCTCTACTGACTTTTGACAAATGGTATTCATTATTCACCTCATTTCACCAGTAGCAAATTTCTAGTAGACACTTACTCTGCTAGAGTATTATATGTGAAATTAGTCCTACAGCTTTGAATCTATATTTGTAGGAGCAAACAGCATCATACAGTGCAAGACTACTGGAAGAGAAGAAATCTTCAGTCATGGAGCAACATTCTTTACAGGACTTTGCCCAGTACTACCCTTTCTGTATAATAGAAAATAGTAATGGTAGTAAGGTTCTAAATTATAAAGTAGAGGAACGTTTAAGAAAATATTTTTCTACTGTTTCTCTGCACTTACTTCATTCAAAATATCAAACACAATATAGAAAAAATGAAGGTTCAGACAGAACTCTGTGCAAAGTTCCACCAGCATTACCAGATTCTTGAGATGCTGGTGAGGAACCTGATGGCAATTCAGAAAGGAAAATTTTCTGAAAACCAAGATGACAAACAGCTTGGGGAGTTAGAGAACGAAGTGTTGTGTGGGGGAAAAGAAAATCTCTTTGAATGAGTCATAAAATGCTGTACAGAGCAGAACTTTCACATGTATATTTGAAAATTAATATTTTTCCATGTTTCTCAGGATATTTCTGATTCAGTTCTAATCTACTTACAGTTCAACAAGGAATACATAAATTCTGCCATTGTATTCACAGACAATACCATCCAAAGTACTGTAGAGGGATTTAAGATCACGGGAATGCAGGGTGAAATGAAACTGTTGGAATTCAATGGCTGCAGACACAAGGCACTGAACCTATCTATGACTCTGCTTTTGTGAGTGACTTTGGACTGTAGTCTAAGCTTGGCAATGGAGAGTTTCCCTTTTATGCTGAAAAAAGGTTGAGAGTGCCTTCTTTGGCACACCTTTATGAATGACATGGATAACCTTGGAGAATCTGGTGCTACAGAAAGTGCAAGGCAACTGGCTAGTTAGGCAAATGACAAGAAGGTGGCAGGATTGGGAAAGATGATAAAAGCAGAGGGTTCTGAAACTCAGAGAAAAGGATTAGATGTCATCACATGATGTTAGAGCAGACATTCAAAGAGACATGGGGTTTTCTTGGCTCCCTGGACTTCTGTACAGCCATCCCTGAAGTATGACACATGTAGAAACAGAAAACCAGGTGATCAAGCACTGGATACCATAAGGAGTTTACTATAAGGAGGTTGGCACTGGAAACTGAGCAAAAAGCTACTCAGAAAGATGGAATATTGAGGTTCTGATGTAGCTGGAGGGCTGCACTCCCCAAAAAACTGCATTTTTCCAAATTACCAAGTAGGGTTGATTTTACCAAGCAAATTTCCCTGAATGGAGAAAAAGGATCCAAATCTGTTGGAGTAAACATGAAAACATACATGATGGAGAAAGCTGTTTGCTGAGAACCACACATCCTTTTAGATTCTTTGAGGTCCCCTGTCTGCCTCTAAGGCCCCCGGGAGCTGCAGATAGGATTTTCACATTTCATCAGTCTTAATACAAGCATCTATGAGCATGTCATTGATGAACTTGTAACAGTGTCACCCTTAGTGAAGTATAAATACTTCAAGCACCACTCCCCTTGGAAAAATGCTGATAGATCTGCTTAAGACAGAATCTGAGGTTAGCACCAACAATTATGTCATATAGACAAGGAATGCTAAATGCTGGCTGTGCCCCAGACTGGCTTACTTTATTTCTGTACTTATCTCATTTTTATCAACCCTTCTACACTCAACTATTAAAATGAATCAAAATATCATGAGCTCACAAGGTCATTCCCTAACATTTTCTGCAGTCATTTTCAACAGGTTAAGGCAGGTATACAACCAGACAGGTTTATCCACAGGGTCCCAGCTGAAGAAGTACTTTGTGTTGCAGTTAATCACATGGAGCCAATTCACAAAGCCAAGCACATGTGGTCCAGCTATCACTATAACATGGATTTACACACACTGTACTTTTAAACAACCACTGACTGAGCTAAGTGTAACAGCACAAATCTAGCAACAGAAGGGGGATAGGATTAAAAATCTTTAAGAAATCCATTTTTAGCTCTAGGTTTATTTAATCATTCATTACTTTATATAACATCACCAAGACACCTTATTGGCTATATTGATTCAAAGCATTTTGTTAGATATTAAAAAGTCAGGGAAAGTAGCATGAGATGGTTCAGCCATGGCCATATGGAATTGTTATTGAAACCTGGAAAACAGAGTTGCAATGTAAGCAGTCAAGTCAGATAAATATATCTTCACTTTTAGGTGTTGTTTCTTAGCATTTACCCTTCACCTTGCTACTCTTACTCCTCATTCCCCATAGGCCCTTTGTGGATACTTAAAAAATTCAGACTATGGCCCCACTTCTTATGCACACACTTAGAAAAATGGAAAAGTATATTGCATTGTGGAAGCTATTGTCACCTGTGGGAGTGACAGCTTTGGGCAGCAGGTCAATGCTTCTGTTGGCTGGGAAATCAGCAGAAAGAGAAAGACCAACTCCACCGTGGAAGGAGTAAGAGCAGTGGTCAAAGTGGTGCTTCCACCTCGAGTCCCCCTCTGGAAGAATCCATGTGTCTCCATCAGCAGTCCATGGAGCCCAGGGAAGCAAACCTTTTCACTGATACAGCTCCATTACCTAGTTAAAAAATAAGTGATGTGAATATACACCCTCCCCTCCTTCTGCTCTGTCCACATTTTTTATTAGCAGTGTGTTGCAACATCAAGGCAGATTACAGAACTCAGGAAAGGCTACACATATGCAGCAAAGATGCACACTACTCAAATCCACATTTTAAGACTAAATTCAGCTTTCTAGTATTTAATCCCCCATGCTTCAGGACATAATCCAGCTGTGTAATGGTCAATACGAGGCAACATTTTCTGGAACAATGTACAGCATAACTGCAAGCTTAGTTTTGCTTTCTTCCAAAGCAATTGGTATTCATGTACACAAGAGATGAGCACAAAACATCTGACTTGTTTCAGTCTGTCAATCTCCATTTTCCTGATTAATGTGTGATTCTGTGTTTGATAGCTTACAATCAACATGTGCACAATAACATAACAACACGTATTTTCCTGTGCCATGGCAGTGATCAGAATGTACCCAACTAACAGCATTTCTTAGCCTTGACCTATCCAGGTATTAGATGAACTGTACCTTTGTCAACAAGTGCTTCCTTGCAAATACCACAGTCAGGCCCTAACACTGCAAGAACTCACATGTATGTCGGCTGAATTCTGCCCATTTGTTTCACTGATCAGAAAGGGGTTACTCCCACTGTGGGGATAACAGGCCTGGAGTCCAAGGAAGCAGCTTGGCATAGCCACAGGGAAATCATATCTCATACATAACAGAGTTACAGCATACCTTGTCTCAGTATGTAGGGGAGTAAAGGATGTGTTGTGTGCTTTACTCAGCCATTCTGGCATTATAGTCCAAGTAGGCAATGATAAAAGTGAAGTCATCAGGGAAGTCACAATGGGGGGCTCAGGTGACTAACTCCAGAGTCTCCCTAGGGCAAACCTTTTTGTCAAGGGACTTGTTTACAGCTAAATAGACGGCAAAGTAGCTCTTGGTCTCTTGCTTCTTTAAAGTGCACTTGGCACAGAAAAGAAATAAGAGATTTTTCAGTTTGTGAGAGTAGAATAAACCTTTCAGAAGTCCAGTTATTTCTATCTCTCTCTCTCTCTAAAATAATTATTATAATAATACAGGAAAAAAATAACATTTTCTTCATCGTGCTGGCAAGAGGTCACTGCTGCTACTGAGCAGCTGAGTGCTTTTCATCCAATGATCTCAAACACATTTCACCCTGGAGATGGCAATGTTATTATTACAAGAGAGGTGTGAAAAAATCCCTAAATCACAAAACCCTATAAACTAAAAAGCTAAAAAACTATAAACTATACAGCTTTTGCTCATGTAGTTTTCGACTTTATCCAATTCACTTCCCATATTTCTGTGAAATGTTACACTGTATCTATACTTACATGGACCTTTCACGTCAAAGATAGTAATAATCCAAAAGAAGAATATTACACGTGCTGATGTTTATGTAATGAAAAAAACTTTGCATACAATAGTAGGAAAATTTTTAAAAAGTATGCAAAGAGAGTCTAGGAAAGCTGGCTTTGTCCAGCTGGAAGAAGGGAAGGCTAGGGACACACCTTAATTGCCGTGAACAGCAATGTTATGTGTTGGGATAGGAAAGACTAAGCCAGGTGCTTCTCAGAGGTGCACAAAAGAAGGATCATAGAATAACAGAATCAGAGAATGGTATGGAAAGGGTGGAAGGGACCTCTGAACACCATCTAGTCCAACAACCCCATGCCATGGATATTAACATTTTGCATGAGATCAGGGTACTCAAAGCCACATCCCTATATAAGGACATTCTCATCTGTGTTTTTCACGTGGGAAAGACTCTCTGATGAGTCTGGAAAAATTCTACAGTATGATACCTGTGCTAGTGGTAGAAAGCAATTAAGCAAAACCAGGCATTACTACTCCAGCTTCGGCATATGAACGCTGAGGGTAAGAACAGCAGTCAATGTCAGCAAAATTGTATTGCCAGGAAAAAGCAGCTCATCTAGTAAGTCAAAGAGAGATCAGCAGATTCACCAGGATTGTATTTCACCAAAATGTCACTCTCAGGAAATTCTGTGCAAGTGCTGTAACTGCTTAAATTTGTGGATCCTGAAAAGGGAACAGAGAATTACTACAGTTTAAGTGAGCTCTTCACTTACGTGCTTCTCAAAGGATAAGCTTCTGCCTCAAGAAGCCCATTGGCATTCATTGTCACAAGACCAAGGGAAGCATCATAAATTATACATTCACAGACTTCAAAAAGTTCTGAGAAAAAAAAAATAAGTAAATGGTTGGATGATGAAACAGCTTCAAGCTTCAAGCCCAACTTTTCAAAGACATCTGCACAGCAATTTTCCATGCCAAACTAGAATAAACATCACCCTTTCTGATAAAAGCCACTTCTTGCCCCTTTAGGTTTATTTATCTTTTTTGAACATGTTGGACAAAGGGACACAAGGAGTTTTGCAATGGTGAAGATGGGCAGAGGATTCTTTAGCTTCAGTTAAACCATTTGGACTTCCAACAATTGAGGCAGAGGTATTGATTGCTTTGGCAAATGAGTAGTCACTACACATAAGTCTATTCCTTTCATTTAGTTAATTCAGAGTTAAAAATTAAGAAGTACCTTCCTATGGAGTACATATTTCCAACGTAATTTAGATGACTGAAGTTAGGCACCATGAAACTTCATTCTCTCTTTGTAATTTAGTGCTGTCAGTCATTCAGCAGCAGTGGGTAGTGATGAGACCTTCCTGATACCAAGCAGAGGCCAGTCCAGACCATCTTCAAATCAGCTGGTGATTCTGACCAAAAAAATAGACTTGAAGAGTCCCACTGAGCAAAGGAATACAGCTCCCCATCTCCCAGCCAGACTACCAGAAACCAAACAGTGTTGTGACTAGAACAATGAGAACTCTGTCAAGTCTCTGTCTGTGTAAAAACTAGAGCAACACACAGAAATGTGCTAGCACTAGGGAAAAGGAGTTCAGTTGTATTGGCTGACATAAAGCCAAAAACATAAAAGTATTTTACATATGGAATATAGGAAATGGGGCATTATTTTCTTGGAATCAGTTCCTTGCAAGTAAGAAGCAGTGAAAGAAAGGCTGCAAGTTTTGCATTTCCACCATCTCCTTCCTCCTTCCTTAATTAACAAGTCTTGTGTGTAGGAAACAAATTATATTGTTTAATGTGGTTTCTTGAGATGTGGGATTTCCAATGGCATCCAAATAATGACACTTTCTTTGGAGAAATCATCCTCAAATAATTTTAAAGAACATTATATATATGTATACATATGTATGTATTTTAAGTATTTTTTTTATATATGACTTCCAAGTGATGGGGTGTTTTCTTTCCCCTCAGAGGAAGTTTCCTAAAGGCTACCATATGACCAAGAGTTATGTAGCAGCTGTTCTAAAATAGGATATGGCAAAATCTTCAAGCCTGAAGAAACCCATCATAGCTTGTGTCAGCTAAGCCCTCTTGGGTTTCTGTGTGTAGGCAGTGGGATACGTGAAACTGCTGTCTGCTAAATGGTCCATTCAGCTTCTGGTTAGGTCTGTATGCCCTCACCCACATTGCAGAATCTGAAACTGGAACAATATGTATTTCCTGATGCAGTTAGGAAGGTGCAGGGGAGATACAATCCTTTAATAAGTAGAAGAAAACAGTGAAAGTGCAGAGATTAAAGATCAGAATGCAACTCGATCTCTTAGGAACCAAAAATGAAAGGTAAGTGTGGGCACAGCTTCTGAGAACCATAGGCTTTAGTTGTAGTTTCTCCTCACATAACTTATTGTGACTCAGGTCACAGTCTCAGTTAGGGCAAGTTACTCAGAGAGAAAGCAAATTTCCCATGTCACATATGAAGGTTAAATTGAAAAATAAGGAATGATTTAAAAAATTAGAACAATTCTTCAGAAAAGACAAATCTAATAAAGTAGGGAATTGTGACTCCTAAAAAAACGGTAAGAATATGAATCATGTAATGAGTAAGGGCAAAATTATGCTAATAGAGACAATCATGTTACTCTGGGAATGATTATGCTAAGCCTCTGAGCATGCCCTATATAAATTAGTGATTTCTTTAAACCTGAAAAATCTGAAACAAAAATAAATGTTCTTGTAGTGAGAAAAATAGACAAGTATGGGGGAGGGGAGGGCAAGGTCACAGTAATATGATTATAAATATTTCAAAGCTATTGGACATATTTTGTGCTAAGTGCTAGCCCTAATTTATTAAAGGTAAGTATGAGAATCTCACCAAATCTCCAGTCTAAAGATAAATCTTTGATCATTATTTAGTACTTGTGGTAGAAAAACAGTAAGAAAAAGACAACAGCCCATCTCTAATTGAATTCAGTAAAAACCCTAAGGAACAGATAATACCTGTAAGTAAAGGTCTTGCTACTATCCAACAAATATAGTTGTGAAGGAATTACTTCTCCCCTAGAATAGGAAGGCCACAACATGCTCCATCCTTGCAACGTAGAATGCATGCCACCTCCTCTGCATCAGCTTGGCTGTTAACACTTGGTAACTTCCTACTCACTGCAATCCCTTCCCACTCACCGGGGAGGTGGGAAGCTCCTGATCTCTTCTTATGCAGAGAGCCTAAGAAAGATCTAAGGAGTGCATACAATACCATGAGGAACTCTGTACCATATTAATTTAGATATCATGACTTTAACTTAGATAAAGGGCTCAAGATTGTTCCAAGAAAAATCTATATTTTTCACCTTTTTGCTTTCACTTTTATTCAAGAAAAAAAAGTTGTCTCCCCCAGCCTTGATCTAAATTCTCAAGAAGTGTAGAGAAACCCTAAAGATGGTGATTATTTTTCTTAAGAAGAAAAGGATCAAAGAAAGCTCAGATGAAATTTGAATTAAAACACCGGGTTGGCTCAGCACTTCAAACTGCAACACTGACTCCGTAACTGGAGCCGTGTCTAAAGCAGAGCCAAGTTTGTTTTGCAGAGGCGTGTTTCAAGTGGACTCAGAATTGCTGAGCAGACCATTCCAAAAAATGTCACACACCTCTGATGGCAGCTGCTCGGAGGGTGCCAGCCCTGTGGCAGGCAGGTTCAGTGGCAGCACCAGGCACTGCTGCCGTGTGGAGAGAGGCACAGAGCTCCTGGCAGGGCACTCAGACAGCCGTGCCAGGCACTGCGCCTGCTGCCACCACCCTCAAACTCTCACACACACACCACCATCCTGTGCTCCAGCCCCACATGGCTGAGTCAGGGAAATTAACACAAGGAGCCTCTCCTGTTCTTCCTTTAATTGTTCCAGGGTGCTGCCTGTGTCTGAAATACACACGCACATATTCCTTTCTTTTATGTGAATAGAATAATAGCATTTACATCTGAGATGCAGAGCCAAGGGAAAAGGAGGCTCCTCACCCTTCCCCTCCGTCTCAGCATCTTCCATTATTTTCCTACCTGAAAATCCTTCATAAAGTCAGGACAAAGGAGGTTGTGTAGCTGAAGGAAAATAGCTACTATGGGCAGATTCACTAATCTTGCTTACTTCAAGGAACATTGTATTTCATGGAGCAACATCAAAATAGCCCAGTAAGACACATTCCTCAAAGAATGCAGTATTCAGTCATACAGGTGAGGTTTTTTCCTAGGAGTATAATGAAGCTCTCTTAGACCTCCCAGACATCTTACAAGAGTCACAGGAGATTTTCCCACAGCATTGGATGTCCCTAGTATTTTAATACAATATATTTCAAAATACTTAAAAAACCACTCAACAGAACCTGAAGGGGAAGATTTTCTCAGAAAGTGAACCAAACTATTAATCCTTACCATGTGATTTAGGAAATAGGGAAAAAAAGAGATAGGCATCTTGAAACAATTAAAACGACTTTTCTCTATTGCAGTCAAAGCCAATTCTTGATACAGAGCTTTTATTTTGCTTTCAACTCTCATTTCTTTCTTGCTTTGGCAGGAAAATGTTTTAAATTATTTTTTTCCTTATCAAGGGAAAAATGTTTTGCCTCTATTTTCTTCAGATTCAAAAATGATTAGACTCAGGAAAAGTTTAAAAAATCACACAACATTTAGGCAATGACAAGCACAGAACTTTTGTCTGCTACAATGGTAAGCTTCTAGAAGCTGTGAGAAGCTGAACTGAGAGAATGTCAACAATTTCTGCTGCTGCTGCTCTCCTGCTAGAGTCAGGACTGAATGAAAATATATAGACCTTGGGAGCTTTTAAGTTCAGGAGTCAAAAACTGTGAGTTCAAATTCAGACCTTCACCAAGATGACATGCCTAGAATAGACAACCCACACCAGGCTGGACAAACTGTGAGTCATGAGCATAAGGAGTTGGGACCAAAACTTCATAGCCTTTATCTGACCACTGAAAGTCTGAACTTTCTATTTTCTCTATCACTACAGATTACTGAGAGCACCCTCTAAATGTAGAGTTGTGGTTCCCAAAATCATATCAAACCAGATGGTCTCTGGAGCTTTCCTCTGTGAAACACGGGGTGGTCCTTTGGTCTGTGTGGTATCATGCATAAGTTGTACAAAGGCACAGAAATATCTTCTCAACACCTCTGTTCCAAGCCGTTAATATAATTTCTTCATACACATGAGGAAAGGTAAGATGCAAACCACTGTAACTAGAAGGGCAGAGGTGTCAGTGAGATAATGTCTTCATAGTGCTGTGACCTCTGAAGTCTGAGTATCCAGAAGCAAGGAGAAGCTGCCTAGACACAGTACCCTGAATAGTCCCATCCAAATGGTGAGAGATGGTGGGAAGTCCTTTTCATTCTCAAACAGGGAAGGGCTAAGAAACTTGGTTGTACAAGCACAAACTGATGCTGCTAAACCCCTTGCCACATGTAAGACCTTTCTTGAGTCAGCAGCATGCCGTCCTGCTTTTGTCTCCTATTCCTACTGCATGTGGTGTAGTTTCTTGTATTAAATGTGATTTTTAGAGGTTTGCTTTTGCATCTTGCTGTCAACCCCCACACACACTTTGGTTTTTGTAGAAAGCACTTTTTTCCCTTGGATGCACAGCAGTATTGAGTGAGTCTTTACTGAAACTGTTTTTGATTTTGTTCTCTTTTATCTTTTTAATGGTATTTCCCACCAAATTGACTTGCAGATGCTAATACTTTGACAACTAAAGAAGCAGGTATGTCTGAATTGTCATCTTTCAGTCAGTTTTTCCAGAGGCAAAAAGCAGCACTTTCCCAGTTATTTATCTTTTTACCTACCTACCTACCTGCATTTCAAAAGCTCTTTAAGACTCCTTTGTGGACATGTAGCTCTAAAGCATTTAAGGAGCTTCACAAGGATTTAGTCATGCCATTCGTATAGTCTCTAATAGAAATTATGTGGTTAATTCCCCATGCAATTCTTGGACTTTTCTTTTTTTACAATAGCTGGGCAGTTTGTGTTTGCAGAAATGTGTTCAGAGTTGTCTGTTAAACATCAGTAGGGGAATTATGAAACCTCTTTGCACAGTAACTCACTTTTACTGAACTAGGCCCACACTGGTCTGATCTTTTCATATTAGGCTTGATATGTTGTGTCAAGCATTTCAACCTCTAGCTTCCATCAAAAGATAAATGACAGCTGTCTTTGAATTAATGGAACATGAGACCAGATCACTGCTCTGCACACTGCACCCTATGAAATGTTTAAGTACACGCTCACCTGACCTGACCTTGCTACTTCCACTTTTCCAATTTGTTTTCTGGTGATTGAGAAAGGTGAGGGAAGAGTTCAGCATTCATGCAGGATGTTTTAGTCATACACCACTGTGACATCCATCAGAAATTGCCTCTGTTTCTCTAAAATTAAAAAAGTAGTTTAATGCATCTTGGTCCTGTTACAAACAAACAAACAAAACCACAAAAACAAACAAACTACAAAAAAAAACCCACTAAAGTTCTGTGAATTTAATAAGATTTTCTCCTCCTATTATGCTCAATATTTCTGTTAAATACCTTCCTGTGAAATACTAGGGCCCCAGTCATGCTAGTCTGGATAAATCAGGTGGTATTTCCTTGCATATAGTATAGTAAGATACCTCACCTCAACCACCTCTAAATAAGAAAAAAGGATATCAGGAATTATAGTCTTGAAGTGTTTCTGGAACAGTAGGATTAAATTATATCATTCAAGATTTTTTGGCTTTGCTTTCAACTAAATTCTTGACCATGTAGCAAACAACCACTTCAACCAGAAACTACATATCTTCTATGAATAATAGATATGTTAATATATAGCCGTGCCAATATATGTACTGTGTGACATTTATGTGTTTACAGGATTAAAAATAATCAACTCTTTCTATTATTTTTACAGGAAGCAAAGTAAAAGTTTGAAGAAGACCAGCTTAAAAGCAAGACTTAGAAGAATACATTAAGCCAAGACTTGTCTCTGAAAACAAATTCCTAATTTCATCCAAATGTTCCAGTGTGAAAATAATTACTATGGGGGCCTTAATTAGGATAAACAGGACACCAGTAAGCTGTCTTAACACTGTGGTGCAGACTGCAGTGCATCCTTTCCAGAACAGCTTTGGAGGCCCAAGAGGATGAGCCTTTGGGAATACAGATCCCAAAATTGCACTGAGATACCAGCCTGCAGTGATTGTGACAGACAGCTGAGTAAAACAGGATTTGGCAACAGTAAGAAGGATGAGAAAAGTGAGTATTTCAAGACATTAATAAATACATTCTAACAGTAACCTCTGTTTCACCAGAGGGATGAAGGTGATGGGCTAACCTGAGACTCACAGTCATAAAAGGTCAGTCTACCAATTTGTCATGCAAAAAATGCCATGGTACTTATGGTCCTAATTTTAACACACAGATGCTACAATGGCTTTCCAAGATGGGTATTTATGTGCTTGACTGACTGGATTTCAATTTCTGTAAGATCAGTCATATCCTAATCACTACTACTGAGATAAAGCAAAATAGATCCAAAAAGATAGGAGAATCAGACATGGAAATTGAATTTTTTAGAACAAGGTACCTAGCTTTCTATCTGTGATGTTCAATTGGGATGTTAAAAAAGGTAGGGATTTGTGTATGTATGTTTCTGTCCATGAGTTTTTAAACAGTATTCTAGACATCATTTTTATTTTGAATTCCACTCTATGGCAATATGAGGAGAAAAATTTCCATATAAATGGGGATATAGGCAGAGTAAAAGTGTGTGGATGAGACCAAAATTAGAATATAGAGAGGATTTCATTTTTCAGTGATCTGAACTTGACATTTTCATAAGCTTCTCTTATGGTCCATAAACAAAATAAGAACAGGATCAATGTCTGCTGTTTTTATAGCCAGTCTCAGAGTTTCAATGCAGAAGAATGACATTTGGCCTCATCAGAATAAGAAACTGGGTCTGTAGTGCCTCTGATGTCTCTGCTTACTTGCACTCGTCTCCTGAGCATTGCAAGCGTTCTCCTGAACCATAAAGAACAGGGGTTTTCATCTCTGTTCACAATCTAAGGCATTTTGCTTTCTCTTTGACCATTTGAATGCAAAAGAATATGTATTATTTTCATTCACTTAGTTTTGACTTGGCTGCTTACATGCAGGTTTTCTGTGAGTGGAGCATACTAGTCATAGTAGGAATATGTACTAAAAATGCTTAAACAGAGACTTCAAACATACACATGATAAGGTACTGGAAGAACACTCTTTCTTCAAGGTCTTCATGTGACTTTAGGGTTCCTATGGTGTACGGAATTGGCAACTTCACCAAAAGTGCAAAGAAGATGCAGCTTTGGTAGTTCTAATGAAGCTAAAACTCAAGACCAGATTCACAGACAAAGATTCAAATGTGATCTTCTGCTCTGTAAAGATCCTTATAGCTGGGACAATGGTATGAATCCTAGGTGCTGTGCTACCTGAATAACACCAACAACAGAAAAACAAACCACGAGTACAGTACTTGAAAGCAGAGAGTTGCAGAGAAAAATTATAAACTGCTTTGCTCCTCAGCAGCACCAAATGGAGCTAAAAATTTGTAGCCTGTTTTTATGTATTTGTAGCCTGAAGGAAACCACAGCATTCCATAAACAATATGTGCACAACACCCTGAAATTACATTGGTGGGGAATGGCAGCTAAACCATAGCATAAATGCCATAAACACAAACTTCATTTTCTAATAATAAATAAAGGAAACATGAGTGTCCACCCCAAACCCAAGGAACTGTGTCATTTTGAAGTGCCATGGGGAAGAGCCAAAGGCCTAGCTTAAATACTGGAGACCAGCAAATGTCAACACAGTTTGAAACAATCAAACCAAATGACTGCAACCTACGTTGTCTTTTTCAGGAATGAAAAGGAAGAATGAAATTTAGACCCAAACCCAGTTTGTGAACAGATAGCTCTATGCAAGTTCACATTCCAGAGTTTTTTATATCTTTGCAGTAGTTACTAGTGTTTGACTCATTACCAATGCATCATTACCAATGCATCATTAAAAAAAAGCCTGCAGCAATAGTTTATTTGTGCTCTGCATTTCCCTCTAGAGCTACAAGCATTCAAATCATTGTGTAAATTTGATTTTTATTTAAATCAAAACTGAAAAACAATCGCAGACACTGAAGTAGCATTCACTAGATGTGAATCCAGGCCTGTTGGAGATTTTCTGTACCACTGGCTTCCTGCAAGTTGCTGCAAGAAGGCACAACTCTGATTCAGGGATGATTTTTAGGAGGAAGAAGGGCAGAGGAGAGAGAGAGCAGATGCATGTGTGTGCCTAGTTTATTGCTCCAGGAGGCATTGATGTATCTGTAGGTACAATTCTTGATAGAGTTGTGCTGGTGGTGGAGGTTGTTTGATCTGCTTTTATGTCAGTCACTGTTTGCCATAGGCCAGATCACCAAACTAAGTTCAAACTCTGATGTGCTATGACAGGTCTTTCTTGAAGAAAATTAGTTTCTACCTTTACTAAAAAATGGAAAAAGTAATTTCTGGTAGTAGGGGAAAGTTTAGAAACTGCTAGCTCTAAGTGTTTAAAATAATAAAGGAGAAAAATTAGTTTTTATTCTCATAATTTTCAAGCTGTGAGATATTAAATTTAAGAGCAATAATGGGAAACACTTTAAGAATAATGAGTGAAAAATAGGATAATTTATCTGTTTAGATAAATTGTCCATGTTCCAGCATTTCACCCCTATTCTGGAGTCTTAATAAGAACATTTCTGTCTAACATTTTTTCCCTTGAGGTAAAAACATCATGAAACTGGAGCATTTTCAGAGATGAACAGAAGTCTGTTATAAGCCACCTATTTGCCTTTGGAAGGAAAACAAGAGTGAAATTTTGAGAAATGTTATCCTTATTGGCTTGTTTCTTATTCTGTAATATTAAATAAAAAACTTTTTTTTCATTTTCCTCTTTTTTAATCACATTTGAGTGGTTTGTTTGGACTTTTTTACAACCTCAATCCACTTCCTGTGATATCTCCTTGTTTTCTGACACTTGATTTGGCAATGCCAGTCACCTACCTTGTATGAACTTTTAACACTGTCCAGACTTCACAGGGCACCAGTGTGTATCCTCTCCTCAACTTGAAAGAGTGTTCCTGCTGGACTCTCATTCTAGCTTAGGTCAGGAGGGTCAGGATGTGCCTGTGGGGAAAGGGCAGGGTAGAGAGCCATTGAAGAAGAGGAGACTCCAACTTTTCCCAGCCACTTTCAGCTAGCCAGCACTGCAGGAAAAGTCTCTGCACACTTGAATGCACCGCTGCACATTCACATGCTCCTGCACAAACAACCAGGCAGACGAGCAGGAGACAGAGTGCTCCTTGCACTCATTAAGGAATTAGCAGGATGCAATCTAGCTCTGTATAATTAGTCAGTGAAACTCATTCACACTACAGTGATCACTATTATTAGCGAGAAGCAGCAGCATAGTGGGAGAGTGTCAAGCAAACCCTTCTGCCCAAAGGGTCTTGGTCAGAGCAGCCAGCTGCAGGCGTGCTCCCCTTGCTTCAGCTGCTGGGTCGGGGTCACTGATGAGCCTTCTGGTGTGCCAAAGGAGCAGGCAAGTGGTTTACTCACTAGCAGGGACAACGTTTATTTTCTTCTTGGTATTTCTGCTGTTTTGCAGCATAGAACACCAAGTAAATCAGCCTTCTGCCAGTGCAAAGGGAAGCAAATAAAGCATCTGGGGAGTAGAAAGGGAAATTTTATATGGAAGAGCCTGAATTTTTTCGTCGAAGAAGTGCTGTACACATCTGCAAGCTCAATATATTTCTCTAGAAGGGATGACTGAGAGAGAGTGCAGAAATGCTCTTCAGAATTATGCTAAAGAAAATACTGCTTATGGAAGGGCAAAAATAACACAATGGGTGAAAGACAAGTGGGAATGGAGGAATAATATCACCATTTATTTTCTGATGCAGACACTGAAGAAAGATTGGCTGTTCAATAGTGCCTGGCTAGATCTCATCTCAGCACAGTGTATCACTGTGCTTTCAAGCACACTTTCAAGCAGCCACTGTCGGCATGCAATTACCGGAAAGACACATCTACAAAGTGATTCCAATGCAGGGAGCTGCCTGAGAGACTTATTATACTGTAATAATATAAATATGTAAACATTACACACTAGAAGCCTTATTGATCCTTGCTACCAGACATGACATCATTATTAATAAAAATGTAATGGGAGAGCTATAAATATGCAAAATAATAGCATATTAACCTAAATAACACCAACAAATTGTACAGCTTAGCATAAAATTGAAAACCACTAACCAAACACTGTGTGGTTTGCTCATACTAGAAGCAGTCAGGAATCATACATAATGCAACAGTGCAACTGCTAACAATAGTCTCATGAAGATAATTTAGGCTAGAACTGGACAAGCTCCAGGAAATCTGCCTGGAGAGCTAATGCTGAGTTTTCTTCTCTTTTTCAGTGAAAGAGCTCAGAGTTGTTTGGCTCACTGTCCCAGGTGAATCTTATTAAAGGGGAAAAGATAATTTGAAAAGTTAAGGAAGAGGTAAACAGCCTATAAATAATACAAAATACATACAGATATGTTAAAAATAAAATAAAATTTATTTTAAAAAAGAAACTGCAAAAAAGAACAAAAAGCATCCCCTTCCCCAACAAAAAAAAAGAGAAAAAAGGATCCCCTAGATGAGTCCAGATAGTTTAGAAAAAGAAGAAAAAAAGCAAAAAAAAAGAGGAAAACTTGAGTCTATTGCCAAATGTTATTCATTAAATAAAAAGTGCTACACTGCAGAAAAGAGTCCAGAGAATGTCAGACATCATGACAAAGAAATGTTAGACTATAAATTGTTCAAAACTGGCACCATATTTTATATCCCTGTAAATACTGATGATTTACAACCTATATAAATAACATTATTAGTATAAAAGCATTTCTTATAAAGATTAGGAAGACACACCACTAATGAGAGTGGAGAGTATGGTCTAGTTCAAGAAAAGTAATAGGCCTCATGCAGAAATGACTTGTGGAAGTTTTTTGCCTTGTGTTATGCAAGAGGTCAGACTAGCTCCTCAAAATGGTCTGTTGTGGCCTCAAAGTCTACAAAATTCAGACATTTTAGCTGACAAATGCTTTTCCTCTCTTTTAATTTTTTTAAATTTTTTAAGACCCCAGGAAGAATATTTTAATTCTTTTTTTTCCTCTTTTTCCAAAACATATTTGCTGAAATTTCCATCAAATGAGAAATAAGAAGAAAAGATTTAGTTTAATTGAGTGCAATCAAAAGAGACACAGAGAAAAGAACAACTTAAATGCCTTTCAAATTACAATTCCTGTGACTTAGTCTTAATTGTATTTACAGCATATTCTTAACGAAGTGTCTATTATTTGCTAAATGCAAATTACCTAATAGTACTTGAAAGGTACATAAACCTTTCACTGAAGCGAGGCTAAACTTGGACTTTCTAATGAAGTCTCAAAGATGAGATTTGGAGGGCTTCATAATGAAATAATAACGACTAAAAGTTAAATTACACTTTTCTTAAAATCAGTGTGAAAACTCCAACTAGGTTATCCTCATCCCCTCCCTAAGTTTTAAGTGCTAAGTTTTAAGTGTTGGTAAACCATCTGAGAAGTGAATGTATGTTTGTTCATAATTGTTCTCTTAATGCCATTGCTCTTTTAATTCCTACTGCTCAGAGTGATTTTAATTGCAAGCAGTTTGCAAAATTCTCACAATTTCATTATGATATATGGGCTTTATGTTACATCCTTAACTAAATCTGGGGGTAACCCAGATTTTCTTAAGTATTTTTCGCAATCTTCACCATCGAGGAGGAGAGGACTGAAAAAAGAAGAAAACACACCTTAAAACCTTGGAACTCAAGAAAAAAGAACCTCCAATTAAGAAGTTCATCAAGAACCTGGTGGTTTGCTTCCCTCAAACTCAACACCTGAAGATTTGAAATTGTTCAGGCCATTCAGATAATTAACACTATTTTATGGCAGCTCAGTGTCAAAGTCTGACTTTATGTATACATACACGTGTTAAAGTTACCACACTTTGCCACAGCACGCACTGCTAGCCTGAGATAAGTAGGCTGAGGAACTGAGACACAGAGATGTGAAACAACTGAGCATAAGAAGCCAGCCAGATCAAGAGCAGAGACAGGCAGAATGCTCAGTTCTGATCGTGAAACCACAGCCTATCCTAAGAACAAACTCTTTTTTTTTTAACTCTTTTTTTTTTCTTAACAAAATGTCACTTTTAATTTAGTGTATGTGTTACATACTGCTATATTAAGGACATAAATATTGCTGTTTCTCACTATTTGAACATAGAGAGATATTTTAGTTAAATATTAGTGCTAAATTCTATCACTTTGGCTTCTTCCCAACTGGTGATTCAGAAATGAAGCTTATTTGAGAGAGAATTTCACAGGCAGCAGGTGATATTCTGGGCTGAAAAAGTGTTTGGTGGTTTTGTCTGTTCAATGATTCTCATTCCTTTCTAAGTCCTTCTTAGTGAAAATGGAGAAGAAAAAAAAAGTAGGAACTTATTACACATCCTTTATGTTCGTTTTTAGTTTTACAAAAACTTGTGTGGATGTCTTAAGTTGATGTCCAGCCTTTATTCACAATATTTCCTACTCAACCATTCCTTAAAAAGTTCACTTAGTTTACATTGTTAGGAGCCTGGCACAGAACTTAATAGATTGGAGGAGTCTTACAAAAAGGACTAGATATGTGTATTGGGAAAAAAAAAAAAAAAAAAAAGTAGCAGCAAAGAATGAAGGTTTCTTATTAATTGGCCTTAAAAGAGGAACCAAGTGATATTCAATGGCAAGTTCAGGAATATACCATAAATACATTGCAGATAGCAAATAGGTAAGTAGCCTGTGTAACTCATTGCCAAGGGAGACCAAGAATAAACTGAGATACAGGAAGGGACACTACACGTTCCCACAGACAGACAGTGCTTGCAGTTTCAATAAGGTGAAGCAGCAGAGCCTGTAGCACCTGTGAGCCCAGCACATCCTCCTCTCCAGCCATGGCCCAAACATCAGGACTGCTCTGCTGGTGACTGCATCACCTCCCAACAGCCTACTTGAAAATGTCCATTTGAGTCAAATCTGCTGACCATGCTTGGGTTCCCAGAACCTGTTACACAGAAGGACATCCCTGGAACCTTTGACTCCAGGATGCATGCCAGCACAGGCTGTCACCTCTCAGCCCCATCCACAGGACCTGCTCTGGTCTACCCTCAGGAAGCAGCTGGAGCCAGCATACACAGAGCATCTTGGAAGGAGTAGGAACAAATACATATAAGTGCAAAAGATAGTAAGGAATCAAGGAGGGACTTCTCCAGTTATGGTGTTTTTGCTTCACTGACTTTTTGAGCTTTCTCTGAGTAACCAGACAAGATAGACCATCCATCTGACCTGGGACTGCCATCCCTGTGTTTCTAAATGCTAAAGTGACATTCGACTGAAAAACATTATATACCTTCTCTATTAAATCATTCCATTTTATTATGTTTTGGGCTCTAAGGTCCTTCTAAAGGTTAGGCATGAGCGTGCTACAGGAGCATGGCATACTTTTCTCTGAGGGTTGGCTGTAAGATAACTCTAACAAGATGCAAAGGTTCAGCTTTTGCAGATGCAGACCAAGACAAGTTCACCTTTCCTCCATCAACCTTTCCACATAATGTACCACGGCCTAATTGTCAGACTTGTTACATCTGAGACAGAGATTGCATGCTAGTTACCACATTTTAAAGAGTAAATTTGATAGAAACTCTCATCTCCTCAAAATGACAGGCAATTGCCAGAAAGGAACTCAGTGCTGAAAAATAGTTCTTATCTTAAAAAGAACAGAGATGACACTCATTATCATGATATTGGATTTTTTACATAATGAAATCTTAAGTTAAAAAGTATTAAGTTTGTCCTTTTTTTTATCATACTCAATGCTTCTCATATACATATAAACATATGCACACATAAATATGTGTGTGTATGCATGAGATCATGGCTGTGATTCCTTCCTGTGCTTTTAAAAAGAGCACACCTTTGAAAGGGAAAAACAGCTTTCATTAAAACAAGGATTTCAAGATTAGACAGCACAGTATCGTACTGCTTTGAAGCCCCCCAACAACTGAAGAAAAAAATACATTCATATATCATTCGGTGTCACAGAGTTTATCTTCTTAGATTTCAGAGCATAAAAGGAGCAATTTGCAATAGGCACAGCTCCACTTCAGCATCTGAACAAACATGAATGCTGCAGATAGTTAAGGCTAAATCTTGCTATTGATTTCAGCAGGAGTTGCAGCAATAACTCTTAGACACATTAAATCCTGCATTTTAAACAGTCTTAATTCTCATTTTCATATTTGCTTCCCGCATTAACAAAGGCTTTCCTATTATGTATTGTGACATGCAAAATAAAAAGGAAGTTTTTACTCTTAGCCTAACTACCTGGCTTTCAGCAGAATCTGTAATGTCTGGGTCCAGCCTTATGTACTGCCATAACTGCAAATGCTAAAAGAGCCAACTGTAGCTAGCCAGCAAGGCTTATTTATGGACAGTGGAGGGAGTGGATAATAAAACATCTAATCAAGGAGCTTATGCCAAATGACTTTTTTTTCCCCCTGTATATTTCCTTAAATAAATTGTTATTAAGGTAATGTTTAAGTACTATGATTTTTCTTGGAGTGAGCACAACACTTGATTTTATTTATTTTTTACAAAAATATATCTTTTAACAACGATATTAAGGAAAATGTGAAGTAAAACTTGTAGCAAAACACTTGTTTTATTTCTGCATTCAAATTTGTAAAGTCACACTTCCAAAGGAGAATAGTAAAAATACTAATAGCAACGTTTTACATGGCAACTGTGCATGCTAAATATAGTGCAAAAACCTTTCAAGCCTCTTGCAAAAGCAACATTGCTGCAATCAGTTCTTAGTGCTGCTACTATGGTTTGCAAGGTAAAATATACTCTAAACACATGGGACTTCCTTTTGGTAGAAATGGGATATCAGCCTTTGTTTATAGTCTTTGAACATAGGATCTGGAGAGATGATCCTTACTGCAGCAGGATCTGATGCAATAGGGATGGCACTGAGAAGGGAAGGGTCTACAGCTCTTCTGTCAATCTTCTCTGGAATGTGGTAAAAAGCATCCAAAAAATAAAAGGAAGAACAAGGTCCTTCTTTCACCTCTGCTACTGCAGTATGTAAGGGAAGAGAAGTCTGTCTTGTGGTTTTCCCACTGTCAAAAAAAGAACAGGCTAAGGACTGACAATTAAAGCCCAATCAAGACTGCACTGGCATTGCTACTAACCGATGTTCAGAGAGACACTGTCAGCTGTGAACTTGCCTTTGTCTCTTTGCTCTGCTCGTCTCCTCTACCTCTGAGGAATGCAGCTGGCAGTTTTCCTCAAAATGCTGGTAGTAAATCAGGATGTAAGCAGACCCTCTGTGGTCCCACAGAAACAGACAGGCTTGTATTCTTCAGTCTGTCTACTAAGGAGCAGTGAAAGCTGGCAGAAGGAAAAGTCCAAGTATGCTCATAAAGTATCCTGTTACTTTTACTGCTGGAATTCACTACACTTTACCCTTACTGCTCTGTCTTTCTCAGCTTGATGAAGAGCCTCTTTGGAAAACTAGCTAACACCTCACCCTTTTCAAAATTGCTTCCCTTTCTTGCCCTATGCCTTCTTGGACTTTCCCACTCCCCTTTCCAGTTCTCAGGCTGCCTCTAGCACTAAGCCTGCACTGAAATTCATTAATATGTAGTACAAAGAATCTACCTCAAAGACACCGCAGCACACGTTTCTTATGCATCGGTACAGAGCATTACGGACAAAGGCACATTGTACAGTAACGTGATTGGTTTTATTCCCTTGCTTACAGCCTAACAAAAGCTGGAAATTAGCTTTCAGCTCATTTCTCTTCTGACTTTTGCAAACCTGCTTTGCAATATTTCTAGAGGACCCTTGAATACCTTTTGGGCACCTGAGTTCTTGAGGTCCAACAGTCTTTGAACTGCAGCATCTGTTGTCACAGAGTTCACAGCCCCAGCTCCTTGTCCCCACAGTCTGCAGCAGCCAGCTCTGATGCACCACCCACGTCCTGCTGCTGACTGAGGATGAAACTGCACTGACAAGTGTGCCCAGGGGCAGCAGGAGCAGTGCAAGTGAGCAGCTGAGGGGTACCACGGCACGGGCAGTGTCTTTCCTGCCAGGGCAGCCTCGGGCAGTGCCAAGGCACCTGGGGATAGTGACCAGGACAAGAGACCTCAGGCTGGGTAGGGCAGTGACTCATGGGCCATTGCAGAGCTGGGGGAGGAACCATGCAGGGACAGCAGCCAGCGTGACAGTGACCTCAGGGCCATGGCAAAGTGCCCTGTGTGCCAGCCGTGCCAGCCCCCACCCTGCCTGCAGGACACCATTGGGCGGCCCTGGTGGTGCACAGTGACTCCAATCTGTTCCAATTTTCTGTCTATTGCTATTTGCTCTTCACCCATGCTCTGAATCATGAAGACAGCCCTGTGAACTTACTTTTCTACATGTCTAGACTGAAATAGGGCACAAGAATGTACTTCATTCACCTCATTGATTCTGCCTACCGGCAAGACTTTACTTACAGGTAGCTGAACCATAGCTGCAAACCCTATGATGCCACTGGCAAACCAGGAGGGGGCAAACTCCCTCTCTCGTGCCCTCATGTTCCAGAAAGTCTGCAAGACAAACACGAAGGCATCCACAGCTAATTTCTTCCAGGTCTCAAACTCCTGGAAAGTGATTTGTGTCCTTTTATGATGCAACCTCAATGGCTAGCAGGCTCTTGTGCCATTGATATAGGTCATGTGTTAGAGAGATAAATTAGCCATCTCTACCTGGGTATAGAAAGCCACTGCACCACAAATGCACAGGGAGTATATCATCATTCCCACAATAAGGCATTAGCATTCCCCTTTGAGCTGTCGTCTGTGTTATCCCCATTTTTCATATCACACGTCCTCTTTTGTAACACCTGAAAGCATTTCTTTACTGCCAGGAAAAAATAAAAGACACCAGTATTACAATGCATGCTTATTCTCAGGTACCTGCAAAATCTGATGTTTTGACATTAAAAGTCTCTGGCAATCAGTTAGTCATTTCACAAAGACTGAATCAGCGCTGTCAAAGATTTATTGTTTTAAGCCTTTCCTATTACACATCCATTCACTTTGCCAAGCAGTGTCTTTTAATAATCCTGTTCAGACTCTCAGTACTGCTGCTGTCACTGCTGTTCTTACACAAGAAGTACAATCAATAGATGGATGGACAAAATTTAAATCATTTAATGGGTTCTGGTTGAGTTGATTTGGGTCGCAGGGTTCTGTATTATTTCATATTCCTGTACTGCCACAACAAAACATGTTTCCACTTGGTTGCTATCCTACAGCATGTAATCATAGAGGATGTGGTCTGGTTGGACGATCATGTGGAGTCATGAGAGAAGCCTCTGATCTAGCTGGTCAAAACCACAGAGGTTTCTTTTTGCAGAAAGCAATTAGCAGTCAAAATCATTTCTCTAAACATGCTCCCTCCTTTCTCTGGAGAGGATCATGCCTGTTCTACAACTGTGCATGTTCTTACTTTCTCAATATTAGCTTTGACATGCAATAGAATCCTGTGACAGAGTGCATAGGCCTCACTTTCCATGCCTCAGCTCACATTGAAAAGGTAGCATTTGTCAGGAATCATTGTGCTATGGGGGAAAAGAATGGCTGTAACAATTTCTTCTCATTTAGCAAAAATTAAGTCCCAGTCCTGGAGTCATGCTAAATAGAACTACCCCAAGCTCCCTAGATCCTAGCAAGACATGCATCCCCAGGTGTGGAAATATAGATGTCTGGAGCTTACTGTTGGAGTTTGATAGTTGGAAGTTAGAACAAAATGGTTCCCAGCCATGTTTAAGTTCACAGGATTGTCCATAGGGTGCTGTAAATTAACCAATACTACAAGAGTTCTCCAGTTTCCCAGCTGCTGGCTTAGCAAAACACAAGGGTGATTTAAAGGCATCTATCTTCTGGTATTGCTCTCTGGTGAAAGCAAAGAATCATTTATCCCTTTCTCTTAAGGGGAGGAGGGAGGAAGGGAAGGAGGGAAACAAGATATGGAATTCTGACCAGTGGCAGGGTTAGATGGATGTTACAGAAACCAAGAAATCGACACTATTTAATATACTGAGAGCTCTGTATCTGAATGGAGGATGGGAAAAAGTCCATGCAATCTATAGTAGGCAAGTTTCTTGCCAGAGCAGCTAAAAGTTGCTGTTCACCACACTTCCTTACCAGGAGTCTGGCAGCACAAGTCACAGCTGCTCTATGTCGCTAGAAAGCCTGTGGGAAGGAACACCTGAGAAAGGTTTTGAGTTTCATAAATGAATGTAAATACACAGGTGAAGCACATGAGAGATGAATCCAGCTGACAGTGTGCTAAATGTTATGGTCTACTACAGAAATATATAATTGTAAGCAGGCTTATTTCTCTATGCATAATCAGGTTTGTTTTGGTTTTTGGGTTTTTTTTGTTTTTTTACAATGTTTTATTTACTTGATGGCATGAAACAGTTTGGAGTAAATAGGCTTTTTAATCTGTTTCTAATTGGCATGTTATACTTCTGAATCAGGAATACAAAGAATTAATAAATGTTACAAAAATTGGATTGAATATAAGATAAATTAGAATAGAGCCATTATAGTCCTTTGAGTAAGTATTTAGAAATTAAATTATAAGTGTATTTGAAATGTTAATCATTTACCCAACAGGCTATAACAGCTTGCAAAGCACCATTACAATTTGTCATGTAAATTCATATTCAGACATGGAATAAAAGTGTGGGGAGAAAACAAAAGGGTACTATGTATGGGCAGTGATAGCTGTTGCAGAGAAGCATTGATTCTCCGTGATAGTTTCAGAACCTGTTCAAACCTTGAACAAAGGAAAACACCAAGAAAATCTGTAACTGACTGATACAATATTCTTTTCAAAAAGTGCTCCTTGCATAACTTATGAAGACACATTGAAAATGCCTGGTTATATCATGATCAATAGAAGAGGCCAAATGTACTCAGTGATGCAATGCTCTATATATCTCAGGTACTTGTGTCTTATTACCAGTCTCACTGAGCATAGAAGCTGCTCATCTTCACAGAGTGCTGATAAGCCACAGAAATGCCACTTTCCATTGATTACAGACAAGAAACAAAGATACACGGGATGAGATCCTTTAATAATTTCAGCAGCTAAATCTCTCAACCACCTCACAGTGCCTACTCGAATTCCACTTTATCATACAAACTCTCAGAGGCCGTTGTCACTCCCATTCCTGGAATAAGCACATGGGCAGGCAGGGTGTCTGCTGTCATCACAGGCAGTTCAAGAGGTGCCCCCAAAGCTGTGGCATAGGGCCAAAAGCAGTGGAACATTCCTTCATTGCAGGTTGCTCTGCACAGAGGAGGTAAAATGATTCCCTGCTGGCTCTGTAAGTCAGGATCTCAGCAGCCTGAGGCAGGGAGTAAGTTAATGCTGTGATGTTCTGATTCTGATGTAATGCAAAGGGCAGCAGATAGGAAACCACTAAGTGCACAGGAGGAGAGTTTGGGCCGTGCGTGTTATCAGCTTCAGTAGTTGTATTGCCTCTTGATATTTGATGTTACAGACTGCTGGGTAGTGATGAAGGCTTCTTATGCAACATCTTAGATGTTACACCCCTATGGATGCAGAGGTAATCACGTAAACACAGATCCCAAATGTTTTTTTAAAAAAGATACAGGCCTTCCTACTGTCTGTTAAAGCAAACCTTTGATTAGTTTAGAGACTGACTGGGAAATCTCATCTCTGCTTGTATTATAGTTAACAAACTCTTCTCTACCATCAGCACAGGTGGCTGCTCCCTTACTGACTGCTGTATAGAAAAGTGGGGCACCACCTCTCCCTGCTTTGATACCAATAAGACAATAAATGATCATTACTTCATAACTTTGTAGAAGCAAGATACATCTCCTGTTCAGGACAATAATTAGGATATATCTCAAGAGCTGAGATACAGTAAAGGAGAGATTAATTAAATGACACCTGCTGCCAAGCATCACTTTAGGCTTTCAAAGTCAGAAATCTTGAAAATACCTATTTATTTTCCACATATCCTAAATCTAGCTACAGTTCAAAGATATCTAATTTATTATTGATACAGACCCATAAGTATCTGCAGGAAGACATCTCAAATATGTCAAGAGCATCCCAACACTCAGACTGTGCTCTTCCCATCTACAGTAAGATTCACCTGTCTCACACGCTGTGCTTAATTGAAGATTTGAACATAATTACTGCATCCCAACTGCTCCACAGCTGGTGTCCAGAAGATGAAGGACAAAGCTAACATCCACCTTCTGGCTGAAGATATTGGACTACCCATCTTATCCACAGCTCCCTAGCTGCTAGAACACAGACCATCAATGTGTACCAGAGGCCTGAGAGACTCCATCCTTGCATGGAATAACTAGGTATTTAACAGAAAGAAAGGGGCAAAGCAAGAGATCTCATGACTCTCCAGACCTCGCTGCATTGACTGCTTAATATAAATTCCACCTCACAGAAACCGGAAAAAAGCTCCTCTGTTGTGCCTAGTGCACTGGTCACTAGGGCTGGCACTGTATCATGTTCAGCAGACAGTTATTTCTCCATACCACACTGAAGGACATTGGTGGGACACATTGAGAACTTTACTTCTATAGAATCATGCTGCTAACAGCAGGATTATTCATCTGAGCTCAAATCCCCCCAGGCACCGGGCGAAGCTAAAGGTTGGACTTTGGCACTTAAACACACTGTGCTACTCGGCATGCCATTGTCTAAAAAGAACATGATGCTCTTGTTCTGTTAGCTATGTTTTATGCCTGTTTTTGAGAGCAGCTGATAGATCAAAGCCCTGTCCTTTCCAGATAACAAGACATTAACCAGGTAAAGAGGCCCGAGTAAAGCGCCAGACCGCTCAGTGATGTCAAGTCCAAAACACACACAGACTGCAGATCAAATACAAATTTACTGGCAAGAATTTTGGCTTCTATATTCTTTAGTTATTTTCAAGGCCGAGGCAGCTGCAAGCATCTATGAGAATAAGTTTTGGTTTTGGATCTGGGACCCTTGCATGGCATTTTAGGAGAAAATGACCACGTATGAGCTATGCCTAAGTGACTGTTTCCACTAAAAAGCACTAAAACTCCAGAATCACTCTGTGGACCCTGCCATAGAGAAATGAACAGTCTTTAAATTCCTTCCTACCCTGAGCCTCCCAGAGGGGCAAGGCAATTATTTACAAAGTCAATTGGCCCGTGACAGAGAGAATTGTTTTTTATATCGTTTTTCATTCCCAGCTCCACTCTTGTGCCTTTCTTCAGGACTCGTGCCTTTCTTCACTCTGCTGCCTAAACAGTATACATCAGGCATATTTAAGTTCACTGCTCCCCACGGGGAACTCTTGCAATTAACTTGCTGTCCTGGTGTGTGGATAAGTAAATCAGGAATGGACAATGGTTGATTTGTATTTATGGCAAGCAACTACTGCGAAGCCTAAAAAAAAGTATTGTAAGTAGGAAAAAAGAAACCAAACCAAACCAACAAAAACAACAACAAAAAAACCCAAACAAAAACCAATCAACCAACCAACCAACCAACACACAGAAAACAGAAACAAACAAAAAACTGAAACAAATAATAAAAAGCAAAGTTTACTTTAGAAAGTAGATTTTTTAAAGTCCGCTGAAGTCTTACACCAGGTCTTCAGATTGAGTTCATCAAGTGTAATTCAGTTGACTTCAGTTTTTAACAGAGATTTTGCCTTCAGTTTCAATTTTCCCTACCTGTAGATCTGGAGTCCTGTTCACAGTACATATGTTACAAAGGACCAGATACAGGGACCTCTGAAATATTCTAAATTTGGGTTTTTTTTTTGTTCTATCATGAGAGAATAAAAAGGCAGCAATCTTAAGTAGAGGAGGGTTATTGTAATATTCCCAATGTATACAGTCTTGATTTGTCAGAGGCTGAACATTTTCTTTCCATTTTTACTTAATTTTACAGTTTCTAGCTGATGGAAAATTTCATGTCCTGTCTTACTTTTGGTTAAGCAGCTCTGAAACTCAATATGCAAGGTTTGTGTTTTTTTAGAAGGCTGCATGCCATGCTTCTAATGAAATACCTCACTCTTGCTCACTCTGACAGGAATATTTCAATGCATCCATCATCGACAAAGCTCAAATCAAATCAGATATTAATCAAAGACTTTTTTTTCTTTTCTTCTAATTCAAAAGAGCTCCAACAATAGAATAAATTCAGCAAGAGGAAAAATCAGAAGAAAACGCACATCAAAACTACTGGAGATGTTTTTTGCCAAAGGCAGTGCCCATATCATTCTCTTCCACCCTATTATTTCTCCTACTTTCCTCCATTGCATTAATTAATATGAGGTTCAGAAGGACTGGCCCAGGGGCCATGTAATTTCCTGGCTTTTATGGGACAACTCCTGAGAAAGTAACAATGGCTCAACACCTAAAACTGACCCAGAAAACACACTAAAAGCCAAGCTTGCAGATATAGGTCCAGCTTGTTAAAGAGCCAAGCCCTAAAAGCCTGTGTGATTCACTGGAGTAGTTATGGAGGTTAGTCCCTCTAGCAGGGTAAGTTACAAGACAGCACTTATTGTTTCTCATCCCTAAAATGTAAAGTATATCTCTCTCAGTCCCCTGCATTTACACAGACACCCAGCTCCTGGAATGACATGGCAAAAGCAGCTCTTTCTAACAAGGGAGATACATTGGAAGGTTCTTTCCCTTATAAGGAAAAAAAAGGTAAATGGGGAATGACAGAATGAATGCCTACATGCATAGACCTGCACACACACACAGTAACACAGACAGAGGATAATTACTTGAGAACTCCACGGCTCTTCTCACTCCCTCCCCTTACTCTAGTTTCTACTGGTTAACATCAAAATCCATCATAAAAGAGGGCTTATTTTATTTTATTTTATTTTATTTTATTTTATTTTATTTTATTTTATCCTGCTGCTTGGACAAGTGCACGGCACTACTATGAAACGGATGCAATTTTGAATGACCATCAATTTCAATGTCTAGTCAGGGACAGAATCAATATGCCAATGCCAGTAGCAGAAGGCAAAATTATGCCCCACACACATATGGACACCTATGACTGAGAGTTTTCCCTGTCCCACATCAGG